>NC_084790.1:24865198-25169126 GCF_028858725.1 Colius striatus
TTCTTCCTAATAGGCAATCCAAACCTCTCCTGCCACAATTTCAGACCATTTCCTCATGTTCTATCATTCATTATGTGGGAAAAGAGACTGACCTCCACCTTGCTACAGCCTCCTTTCAGGTAGCTGTAGAGTATGATCCTGACTCCCCTCAGCATCCTCTTCTCCAGACTAAATAACCCCAGTTCTCTCAACTGCTCCTTGTAAGACTTATTCTCCAGACCCTTCATCAACTTCATCTCTGGACATACTCCAGTACCTCAGTGTCTTTCCTGTAGTGAGGAGCTCAATGTTGAACATAGTATTTTAGGTATGGCCTCATCAGTTCTGAGTACAGGGAATCAACCACTTCTATAGACCTGCTGGTCATATTATTTCTAATACAAAACAGGATGCCATGGGCTTTCTTGTCTACCTAGGCAAAGAGAGCAGAGCACAGTGCAGAGGACAACCTTTGACATTTAGAATAACTGCATGGTTGCCTATTTCAGGGTAAGGCACTCAAAAAAAAAAAGAAATTAACCTCATCCTGAATAACAGTAGGATTAATTGTAGCACTGTCTCTACAAACCCATAAAACCTGAAATACCAAATTTCTTCAAACCATAAGCAGGTAAATAAAATACTTAAAAGAATACTGATAATCTTATAGCCGTTCACTTTTCTCTGTATTAATTAAGATTGCAGCAAAAGAATTGATGAAAAAACTGAGTCTAAATATAATTGCCACTGATCCTCTCTGTTACTGCAAAGTCCTAATGAAGGTAAGCAATCAATAGGACATAATTTAGGACTTGCACTGTCCAACTGATTTGCAAAAAAAAAGGTTATTAACTTCCATTATCCTCTAACAATAACATTTCCTCTGATCTTAGCCTATTGTTATTAATCAGGGATCTTACAGACTCTGTTTTGTATATAACTTGTATCAGTGCATTACGGTTACTTTTCAGGATTCCAATGGCATTTTAAAGACAGAAGTTGGTTATGTGGTGAACTCAGACATTCTGGCCTCTCAAATTACCTTTAGCATTGCAAAACTGTCATTATAAAATAAATCAGACTGCTTGTGAATGATGGCAGAGATAAAACTTCAAGTATGGTGCCATCGTGAAAGGTGTCATGTTTGTTCAGATGTAAAGTATTATGAAATAAAAAATATATTAGCAAAGAAAGAGTACTTTCATGAGACTAAAAATGCTTTTTAGCAGCTTTAGCAGCTCCTCAGGTCTCAGAGACTGGCAGATTTTTCCACATTCAGGAAGGTCAATCTCAAAGTCTTTGAAGAAAAATATAAATAGAAGACTTTAGCATCTCTTTCTACATCCAATATTCTCCATCTTTGTTACACTTATAGATGGGTTTTGAAACATTTGTGTTTTCTCACAGTTTATCGTATCTACAGTACCATAGTTTCTCCCAGTTCCACAAATATGTATGTGTTATTTTACTGCTAAACAAAACATATTTATGAGACTCAATATGTACAGTTACTCAGTTGTCTTGATTTTTCAGATGGAGAAATGGGAAGAATCTGCTAAATTTATGAACAAATCTCTACCATTCAAACAGAAATCTACAGTCTGTATTATAGTAGTCCTAACTGCTTAAAAGTATTTCACATTTAAAAAGCAAATAAAGTGAAACACAATATGTGTAGATTCCTAAAGGAGCAGTTCAATGACATGAACTAAATCCTCATCCTCAAAACTGCATGCATCTACATCCTCAAAATCTTAAACCCTTGGAACCTTACATGTCTTTCATTTGTACATGCAGCATTAATAATGGTGGCATTTTAAACAGCAGAGACACAATAAAGTGTGGTCACTGGTACATGAAGAAAGCTAAGATACATTTTCTACACATTTTCTGTGTAAAATTATTGGTTTCCTTTTGCTATAACAGTAGCTTTCTGCAAAGCTATCTAAAAGCAATATAAATAAAGTATAGATAATTTTAAAATGAGGGTTTTTTTGCATTTTCTTTGCTGAAAGAAGTTTAGGTTTTAGGAGTTTCACTTGTATTATAATTTTAAAATTTATTGTTCAAGTGCTATTTTAGGATAGGACCGTAAGAATCGCACCTGAAGCCTCTTCTTGTTTCAGAATATATGCTTAAGGGAATAGTGAAAATCTGTCTGTGTATCAGGTTTGTTTTCCCATGGCTGAGTCTTGAAGAAGCCCAATTTTAATTGAAAAATGTCTTTGAATGTCTGTAATTATGGCTGAATAAACAGTTTAGTTAAAATAAAGATAACCTGCCTAGTTAAATTTTCTTGAAGTTTAAACATTTATCATTACCTTTCTATCCAATGTCCATTTTAGACACAAAACCATCACTTTAGCTAGAAGTATTTTAAAACACTTGAATTCTCAACTATTATGCAGGAGATAAAAAATCAAAATAACTCTCAGTGGATTATTTCTTCTGCATCAATCTAATACCAGCTGATGATGATAGATTCTCATCTCAGAGGGGTTTTTTTTTGTTATTTCAGAGTTTATATTACTTGTTTGTCTTCCAAAATAAATCTCATTTGACATATAAATGAAATCACTTTATTTTTACTCTGTTAATGCAAAACTTTGCCATTTGAGTTGTGATAACATTTTGTGCGGAGTTATAGTTCAGATACCTGTTTTTCATTATGAATTAGGCTATCTTTCCCAAGATGCATTTTGAGACAGGCTAGCCACAATAGACTGTAACAAGGCCACATATTTCATACAGTCCACAGAAAATGGCCTTGTTCAGCGTAGAGGTATGATCCATCAAACCTCTGCTCCTACAGTACACAGAATTGTGCATCTTTCACAAAGATAAGACAAAAGTAAGATGATCAGCTATTTTTCAGTTTTCATCCAAAATAAAGACCAGTAAAACAAACACATTCTGCTTTTATATTTCCTGGTGGAATATTGAATTTTTACTTTAAGTAAAAAGCTGTACCCAAAAGCTGTATCAGATTTTAAAATGCAAAGACTAAGTAAAACAAAATATAAAAGGTAACTATGGCACAATTAGTGTTGAGGTGGTATTCACAAACTAGACAAAATTAAACAGTGGTTAAATTGCATTCCATGGTTTGGAAGCAGATGATCTCAATTTACTTGTTCAAATTAATCCTTAGTCACTCTGGCTTCTAAATACTTTATTTTTTAGTTCCTTTTATTATTATTATGAAGTAGCGGAAAATGGTGTAATCATTTATTACCCACAAATTATTTATTAAAATTCCAATTCTTTTTTTGTAAATATTTAATGGAACTTTTAGAGTAAAATTTTCCCATAATCGTGGTTGATTTTTCCTTGTTAAGTCTATATAGAAGCCATAAAGATATTTTTGCTAGCTGTTCTAGTGTTAAAGTTCTTGTGAGTAACAGATGCCCAGATTGCTTAGGGAAGACATGCTGCCTTTGTCTAATTATAACACTCCCTCAGCTGGAGCAGCATGGACTTATAAAAACATAGAATGATAGAATAATTTCAGCTGGAAGAGACCTTTAAGATCATCAAGTTCAGCCTTTGTCCCAGCCCTATCAACCACTAGACCATTTCCCTAAGTGCAACATCCAACTGTCTCTTAAACATCTCCAGGGACAGTGACTCCACTGCCTCCTTGGGCAGCCAGTTCCAGTGTCTGAAAATCTATTCAGTAAAGACATTCCTTCTAATATCCAGCTTGAACCTCCCCTGGCACAACTTGAGTCCATTTCCTCTTTTTCTGTTCCATGTTACTAGGGAGAACATATTGACCCCCACCTAACTGCCACTTCCTTTCAGGTAGATGCAAAGAATGATGGGGTCTCCCTTGAGTTTTCTTTTCTCCAGGCTAAACAGCCTCAGATCCCTCTGGCATTCCTCATATGAGACGTGCTCCAAATCCTTTACTAGCTTGATAGCACACCTCTGTATCCTCGTCAGCACCTTCATGTCCTTCTTATAGAGGGGTCCAAAACTGGACACAGTATTTGAAGTATGGCCTCACCAAAGCTGAGTACAGGGCAATGATCACCTCCCTTGACCTGCTGACAACACTGTTCTTGATACAGGCCAGGATGCCATTGGCCTTCTTGCCTACGAGGACACGTTGTTGGCTCATATTTAGCTTATTATCAATCAGGACTCCCAGATCTCTCTCTGCAGAGCTGCTCTTCAGCAGTTTGACCCCCAGCCTGTACTGGTGCTTGGAGTTGTTCCTTCCCAGATGGAGGACTCTGCACTTGTCCTTGTTGAACCTCATGAGGTTCCTCTCTACCCAACTCTCAAGCCGATTGAGATCCCTCTGAATGGCAGCACAGCCTTCTGGGGAATCAGCCAGTCCTCCCAGTTTGGTGTCATCAGGGAACTTGCTGAGGCTACACTCTGTCCCCTCATCCAGGTCATTGATGAAGATGTTGAACAAGATGGCCCCAGAACTGATCCCTGTGGAACTCCACTGGCCACAGGCCTCCAACTTGATTCTATGCCATTGATCATTACCCTCTGGGCTCTGTCATTCAGCCAGCTCTCCATCCACCTCACCATCCACTCATCCAAGCCACACTGCTTGAGCTTTCTGATGAGGATGTTATGGGAGACAGTGTCAAAAGCCTTGCTGAATTCAAAGTAGATGACATCCACTACTCTCCCCTCATCTAGCCAGCTGGTTATGCACTCATAGAAAGCTATCAGGTTGGTCAAACAGGATTTCCCCTTGGTGAAGCCATGTTAACTCCCCCTGGTAACCATCTTTTCCTTCATACATTCAGTGATAACATTCAGTGATCACAAAGTGATCACTTTTCCAGTGATGGAGGTGAGGCTAACCAGCCTGTAGTTTCCTGGGTCATCCTTCTTGCCCTTTTTGAAGACTGGAGTGACATTGGCCTTTCTCCACTCCTCAGGCACCTCACCTGTCCTCCATGATTGTTCAAAAATGATGGAGAGAGGCTTAGCAACCACATCAGCCAGCTCCCTCAGCACTCTAGGATGCATCCCATCAGGACCCATTGACTTATGAACCTTAAGCTTGGCCAACAAGTCTTTAACTTCCTCCTTTTCCACCCAGTGCAAGTCCTCTGCTGTCCTGGCCATTCTGTTATCCTTGCCGGACTGGACTTTCCGAGGGCTAGTCTTGGCTGTAAAGACTGAAGCAAAGAAAGCATTCAGTAATTGGGCCTTCTCTGCATCCTCGGTCACCAGGACACCCTCTGTGTTTAAGAGCGGGCCTACATTCTCCCTCATCTTCCTTCTGCTGCTGATGTACTTGAAAATTGCCTTATTAGTGTCATTAACTTCTCTTGCTAAATTTAACTCTAGAAGGGCTCTAGCCTTCCTGGTTGCACCACTGCATGCCCTGGAAATGGTCCTATACTCTTCCCAATAAGTCAGCCCCTGTTTCCACCTTTCATAGATGGCTGTTTTTTGCCTGAGCTATCCCAGCAGATCCTTGCTCATCCATGGAGGCCTCCTACCTCCTTTTCCTCCTTTCTTGTGTGTTGGGACACACTGATCCTGGGCTTGAAGGAAGTGGTACTTGAAGACTGACCAGTTCTCATTGGCACTTCTGTCCTCTAGAATCGTATCCATCCAAGTAGATCTTTGAAGAGGCCAAAGTCGACTCGCCTGAAACCCAGGGTCATGGTCCTGCTTTGTGTTCTGCCCCTTCCACACAGGATCTTGAACTCTACCATCTCATGGTCACTGCAGCCGAGGTTGCCTCCAACCTTCACATCCCCAACCAGGCCCTCTCTATTCATCAGTTTCAGGTCCAGCAGCACACCCCTCCTTGTTGGTTCCTCAATCATCTGCCACAGGAAGTTATCGTCAACAATCTGTAGGAACATCCTGGACTACATGTGCTTGGCTGTGTGGCTATCCCAGCAAATATCAGGGTGGTTGAAGTCCCCCATGAGGACCAGGGACTGTGATCGTGAGGCAGGTCTCAGCTGTTTGTAGAAGGCCTCATCCACATCCTCCTCCTGATCAGGTGGCCTGTAGCAAACTCCTACAACAATATCACCTGCCTTGCCCTGCCCATTAATTTTTACCCGTAAGCACTCTACCCACCTCTCATCCTCACCCAGGCACAGTTTGGTACACATTAATTGCTCCCTCACATAGAGAGCAACTCCACCTCCACGCCTTGTCAGTCTGTCTTTCCTGAACAATACATAACCCTCCATGGCTGTGCTCCAGTCATGGCAGCTGTCCCACCACGTCTCTGTGACCGCAATGAGGTCGTAGCCCCGCATCTGCACCCACATCTCCAGTTCCTCCTGCTTATTCCCCAGGCTGCATGCATTGGTGTAGAGGCAGCACAGGGGCTTACTCAAACACACAGGTTTCCCTGGACGGGTGCAGGAGGATCCTCCCCGGTTTGGCTTTCCCTCAGGGTGGTCAGCCTTCTGTATCTCAGCCCAGTGTGCAAATGAAGGGCACTTATCATTGCATTCCCTGTCCTGCCCTGTTTCCCTGCTAGAGAGGACAACTTGTTCTATGTTGCTTCTCCCCCCAACCCCCAAGTCCCTTTGTTTAAAGCCCTCTTTATCAAGTTTGGCAGCTTATTACCAAATATTGCAGTACCCTTATGGGAGAGACGAATCCCATCCCGTCCTATGAAGCTGTAGTCTCCAAGGAAGGATCCATTGTCAAAGTACCCAAAACCTTCCTGCTGGCACCAGCCTCTCAGCCAGGAGTTCACTTGGCTGATCATTCCATTGCAAGCTCTTCCTTTATCTCTAATGGATAGAGGAGAAAATAAATTGAGTCCCTCTACCTTTTACCTGCTCCCCCAAGGATTTAAAATCCGTCTGGATCCTGGAAATGTCATGCCTCATGACATCATTCATTGAGATGTTAAACAGTAGTGGCCCTAGTACTGAACCCTGGTGGACACAACTCGTGACTGGCGGCCAACAGGATTTAACTCCATTGACCACAACTCTTTGGACTCTACCAGTTTTTCACTCAGGAAAGTTTAAGCCATGGTACCCTATATAGTCTACTGTTTAGTATACTGCAGACTACAAGCGAGTATACAGACCTTTCACATATATACAAATATTGAATATGAAAACAGCCACATGATCATATCTTTTGTCCTATATAAAGGAACAAGAGGATCTGCAAGGAAGTTGCAGGATAACAATCTCTGAAGGTGTGCCTTCATTAAAGGCTTGTAAACTACTTTTCCCTAGATTTGTCTCTGAGGTTCACTAAACTTGAGGGAAAGCAGTGAAGCTTCAAAATTTTATGTAACACAGATTGTTTCTAGAGCAGCAGATTTATTACATTACCTGCACGGCATACCTGAGCTCCTACAATATTAGTAATAAATATTTATTAACTTCATTTTTGACATGTGGATTGTCTTAAAAAAAAAAAAATCAAAATTAAAATAGATACACTCTATCAAAAAAACCCAACAAATATTTTTTACTATGTTAGTTGTAATTATCATTTTATCAAAACATCACTTTGAATTTAAACATCCACCATGTCTGTTGTAGTAGTGCAGGCAATGTTCACTCAAAGACATAAAGAGTCTAATGCACGTGCAGAGACATACTGGGGCAACGTAGTACAACCACCAGAGTTGACTCAAAGCCACCCTTCCTTTGCTAGCTACCTCCTTATATGCTGCTTCTGCCCATGAGATCACCCAGGGCCCAATTGATTAACTTGCAGCACCTGTTTCTGAAGTAGCTTGCCAGCTGCATTAACTTACCCCTAACATCTTTATTCAAGCTGGCTGGTCCAAGCAACATCTGTGCCTACACATGTCCTTTTGAAAAAAATTGTTGCAAAACATCTATGATACAAATTTCTATAACCATTATTTCAACAAATATTCACATTGTCAAGCTGAACTTCCTGATGACCCTAAATAATTTATGCAAATAACTCAATAGCCTAAATACAAGGTCTCAAGTCAATAACAAACTGAATCTTAGTCTATGTCACTTGAGGCATAGAATTTCATTTAAAAGGCAACAGACATCAGTGGGAGAGCACTAAAATAGTGTCTTGAAGAAATAAAAAACCCCAAACAGTAAAGTTTTTTAGAAACTATTTATCAAAGCAAGATAATGCTAACTGAGTAAATTTATGGACTTGGTCAAGTTACGGCTTTTTCAATATGAGACCATTGAAGAAGTTCACTTTTACATAATTTTTCTAAACTACTCAATTTCGACATGTGGCACATCGCTGACATGGTGAATGGACATAGTAGAGGAAGATTAAATGACTGAGGTCCTTTAAAAACAGTACAGAGGTCTAAGTATTTCATGGAAAATGAGAGAGATTTTGTAGGAAACAAAAGTACATTTCCCATCCCAGGAAACCTGGAAAAGACCCACCCCCCCATGTCTAATTTGAAAAATAAAAAAATAGTTGTGTATTATATATTTTCTTTAGAGCTTTTAAATGGACATATTTGGTTTTTTCCTCTATACAAAATCAGTTATACCCAGTAGTGTGTGTGGATAGTAGTGTGTGTGCCACTTTTCTTCAAAAGTTGGCATTTTACCATTCAGAAATTTATTTCTTAAAATCGAACCTTGGTGGAGAAATACACCTATTTGTGAAAAATGCAGTAGTTAATAGTTAGAAAATTACTATACCATTATATTCTCGATTATTTGATGCCTGTATTTGATGCCTGTCTGCATTTAGTGGAACTGAATGTCTAGTTGTTGTTTCTCAAGTTGTCATTATTTCTCAAATGATAGTCTGCAGCATGCTTACCAACAATCAGGGAAGACCTGGTATGTCCTGTGATATGATTTTAATCATCATACTTAAATCCTAAACTTTGGAAAGGGCCACATTTGGAAACCACAAGAATCTGCAGAGGTCTTTCTGCCTGCTGACTTGTAAAATATTGAAGAATTATTTTACCCAGTTTTAACTGGTTAGTAATTTCATTTCAGTAGAAGATCTAAAAAAGATTTTACTTCTCAGAGTAGTGTGGGTTTCCTGGTGTTATATTTGTTTCTATAGGCAGCCCATAATTAGCTTTGAAAGCGCACTTTTCAAATCTGAGCTAATCTCTTTTGTGTGATAGGCTTAGCTCTAAAAGTCCAGATTTAATTTTTAAATTATTCATAAGAAAGATTTCATTTTATGGTTAACACATAAAAGTGTGTGTGGCCTGCTATTTTATTCTAACTAAATATGCTGTCTGGACACAATAATATTTCCAAGGATCCGATTTAAATAAAGTTGAGTTTTCAAATTTAAAAATCTTTGTTAAAAAAACCCAAACAAACAAACTTGAAATTACCCAATCATATATCTTAGAAAATTTATAAGACTTGTATACTTCTTTGTTATAGCTTCACATACATTCTGGCATAATAAAAAATCTCTGTATGTGTCTATATATATATAGAATCTACAGATAAAAATAATATGAAAGCATGGAACTGTTAATTTCATTGTTATCTGCTAACTTTCACCCAAGGTTCCTGGTTAGCTTTACTTGTTTGGGATGAGGAGATTTGTAATATATCTTTCTTTAGTAACAATGTGAATTATTAACTAATAGTCATACAACAGCTTGAGGATGCAAAAGGGAAACATTGTTCATAGGTAAGTCCACATGATGAGTGGACAACAACAGAGTGTATTTTGTTAGAGAAACTTAATGGAATGTATCAATAGATGACCGATACTACTTACCAGCAAATATCATCAGGATTCATACACAATGCTGAGTGAAAATTAAAACTAATTTCCTAAAATGCAATTAAATTAGGTAGTTGATTGTGGATGATTTTATGTATTCCAGGCAACTTAATCTCTTTAAAATTTCTTTTCATACTATTTCTTTTCGTACTATTGTACTTGTACAGTCTATATTCTCCACCACTTATATTAGCTGATAAATTACTGGAGCCCTAAGATGATGTTTATCAGGATGTGATTGACTCATTTCAAAGGATATGTCCTAATGATCTGCATTCTGTATTACCTTGGATTTGGCTGAGATACAATTAATTTTCACAAGAAGCTGAGCGATGGCACAGACAGGATAGCAAATGGCAACTATCTGAGGGTATCTTTGATACTATATAAGGTGGAAGATGGCCAGGGGAGGGGAAATTGAGGCATGAGTTAGGACTGAGTGTTGGGTTCCAGGCCATGATCAGTTTTGTTACATATCCCAATAAAAAGGTATCTCGATGGTTTATTTAATTACCAGCTTTACTGAACTAACATCAACTTCCAGACCCACTATCATGGTAAGAAAAATAAAAACACAACATAATACAACCAGGTAGAACTGCTCAAAACTTCTGTATCATTTGGAGGTAAACTGAGAATATTCAGTGGCTACTGGTTAACTATATTTCAGTAATAAATTGCTGTATATTGAGCTATTGCTTTTTTTAAATTGTAGGAGTTTTTGTGTGTCAATATTTCCTGTTATCTCTGCAGTGCTTATATGACAAGAAGTTTAGTTTAAGAATTATCTCAAATCACTGAGATCTGTTTTAAGACCACATATACTTAAAATCAACTATAAACAAATATTTGGGACAGAGTGAGCTTAATGCTGAATACAATGCAAAGCTCCTTATGTCATAGTTTATTTTATCTGTGTCCTATGTTGCTGTCTTTCACTGCAGTAGACTTAAGAAGATTGTAAACTAAGACATTTAACTATCAAAAGTATTTATGTGAACAGTGATTTAATAAACTTTGAGATGTATTTATACAGTATTAGAGGTGGAGACAAAATAGCTAATTTGACGCCTCTTTAACAGTAAGAATTTGTTAAGTATTCTTTACTGTTTTGACAAGTACTTATTGTAATTGATTAAGTGTCTAAGAAACATTAGTGCTGTATAAGTTGTATATCAGTATAATTGCTGAGTGGTTTTTATTTTATTGATTTCACACTTTTTATACTCTCTAATGATGTTATTAAAAAGAACTTTAGACTTGAAACTTTTGGTTTACCATTTGCCCTGTTTTATCCTCTGGCACAGCTAAACCCTGTAATTAAATGAAAGAACCATTTCCTGTTATAAACTCAGTATCTCTCTGGTAAAGGAATCACTACCTGTCATAAAGAGGCTAGTTGCTATGAAATGTTACAGCAATTGCACTAGATTCTGCAGATGTACTTCAAAGTCTATCAAGTTTTCCTCTCTCAGGAAATCTCTTCTCTGTAGATACATTTATGATAACCTTGAAACAAGTGGTTGATATGCTTATTTAGAGTTCTTAAAGCTCTTGAATGAAGTTTGCATTCATGTAACCTGAAATATTAACTAAAAATTCAATTATGACATTAAAATCCTGAGAACCTGAACAGGTGCCTATTAGTTAAAACATACAGCTAAAATCAGCATTAACAAAGTACAACATTGCCACCTCACAGAAAATCTGTAAAACAAATATTTGTTTATCCTCCAAATTAAAATCTTCGAGATTTTTTTCTTTGTTCTAGTGTTTCACACAAGACTATTCACCATTAAGATGAATCTTATTCTCAAGATGATCTTGCTAGGATAGGAAAACATTTTTTCAGAAGCGCTAGTTTATTACTATGCACGTGTCTGTCTGGTTCACGAGTGTGACCACAAAATCACAGAATGGTTGAGGCTGGAAAAGATCTCTTGGGCTCATCTAGTCCAGCTCCCTAGATCAAGCAAGGTCAGTTAGATCTGCGAGACACAGAAGGACAAACCACATGGAGAGCCAGAAATGTGGTTGTGTTTTAAATTGTAGTTTTGCCTGAAATAATTGCTACTTAAATGTGTTATCAGGCCTGCAATATTTGTCTCAATTCAGATTCTACTGCATTGAGAATACTCATTTTGGAAGTTCCAGCTCAGAAACATTGTATAAGAAATTTAGGAACAGTTGCTAGGTCATTTAAGGAGGGATTCAACCCTACTCCAGAGTCAGCTGCCGTCTGATTTAAATAAACACTTTCACCTGATGAATTATCCAACATCCAAGATACCATAGAGACATAACTTTAGAAGTGGCCAAGTTAAAATTTATGCAACCAGGCTGTGGCACAATGGTTGATACAAACAAGCCATCATGCCTTCAGTTCTGCTTTAACTGTATCATAAACAGCAGGAAACTAACAGAAGGCAATGCAAAAAAGCAATACACAGATAATAGTATACAATGTCCTTCATCTAGCTTTCAGAGTGATCATTTCAGTCCTAACGTAGGACTTTCAAGTCCAGAAGATACAATCAAATTCTTCTAGGTATGCCAGCTAGTACTAGGAATAAAACCCTAATGGAAGATACAACCTCCAGACATAGCCCTTGATATGCTTATACTGTTATTACTATATCACAGAATCACAGATACACAATAAAGCATCTGACATGTGGTATTAAACAAGATTATTGGATTACCATTGCTTTCTTCCCTAGAACTCTTAAAACTTATATTGCAATCACTATTTGACAAGAATGAACTATTGCATCCAGAAAACTGATGAACTTTTCTAGATCAAACACATTGAAGCAATGTATGTGCATGTGATTGACCCCGAGTCATCACAGAGCTGCACTGTTAATTTGAGTAGCAGGCATAAAGTGTGCCTGCCAGGTCCCTTGTATATACTTACCATACCCACATACTAAGCCGTGCTCAACATCTCTATTCACTCTCAAAGTCAGAGGAGAGTTTGAAACCACAGACTACAGCAATTTCTACATCATGTCTTCTTTATATCAAGATCAAATTTTAAATAAAGAACTGCTACCCTTTACAAATATTTGAAGAATCAAATTGATAAAAGTTCTCCTGTTTAAAAAAAAAAAAAAAAAAAAGCAGCGTATTCAATTCCATGTGTTTATAGTGCAAGGAAGATAAGAACCACAAAATCTTTCTCTTGAAAAGCTCTTTCCACCGTCAGACTGATGTAACTTCAATAAAATTCTCTAACAACAATAACAGATCCTAACACTGCTGAGTTTTTTTAAAAATCACTATGTAAAACCATCACCTCCCCAAAAACATAACCTCTTGTCCTGAATTTACATGTTAAGGTTTTGGTATTGGGGAGGAGAAAGAAGTTGCAAGGGTGCTTTCTTATGGCATTCCCCATGTCAGACAGAACCAACTCCAGACAGCTTCAAGATGGACACATCACTGACCAAGTCTGAGTCCATCAGCTATGCTGGTGGGTTGTGAAAAAATGTTTAAGAAAGGATAAAAAAATCTGTGCAACTGCAGCTGGGAGAGAGCAGTGATAAAATGTGAGAAACAACTCTGCAGACACTAAGGTCAGTGAATAAAAGGGGAGAGGAGGTGCTTGAGGTGCTGAAGATTTTCTTGCACTCCCTGGAGAAGACCATGATCAGGCAAGCCCTGCTTCTGCAGCCTGTAGAGGAGCCACTGACACAGCAGGTGGACTTCTCTGAAGGAAGCTGCAGGCTGTGGAGAGCCTGTGCAGAAGCTGGCTCCTGGTAGGAGCTGTGGTCCGTGGGAGACTCACACTGAAGCAGTCTGCTCCTGAAGGACTGCACTGGGTGGAAAGGATCCACACTGGAGCAGGGGAAGATGCGTATTAAAACAAAGTATCATTGTGTTCAGTATCATTTTGTTTAGCAGAATTAACCTCCCAATGTGTCAATTTCTTGCCTTAAAGCTTACCAGTACTGCTTAAAATTCAGAGTCCTCAAGTTGTATTTTAGGATACTAGTGATGATTTAGCTGAAGGATTAACTTACACTGCACATTAAACTTGCAAAAGAAATATAAATGTTTTAGTGTATGCTCTAGTGAATGTGCATAAGTAATGTGTCCCTTCGATGCAAAAACCAAGCCAAATGAATAATTTAGTTCTGAACCATGATGATCTCTATTACACATTGTTGAACAAGTATTTGAAAGGAAATGTGATGCACTTCAACAATATTTGTATTGACAAATAAAAAAAAAATCTGCTATTCTGCAAGTGGTAATTTAATATTGCTACACAGCCTCTTTATCAAAGGCTAGATTATGACCTATGCTAGTCGTCAGTACAGAACAGAAGATGGTATTTCTACAACTGTAACATCACTGTTACTTTGCTAATAAGGGTAGAAAAGGCTGAAATGGTTGATACATTCAACATCGATTTAACATAAAAGACAATAAAAGTGACCAAGCATTCAATGTGACTCTGACAAGAGAAGACCTGATGTAGTTTATTGCTCTACCAAGAATAATTGGAAAATAGTAGGTAAATTATATTGGTCATAATTTAATAATCAATTAACAGTGAGATAAAATTCAGTTGTCAAGAGGTCTGATTTATGACAAAGATCCAACAAAGGATCCCCTAATGCACCTTCTTTTTTTCCCTGTTTTTCTTATAAATTGGTATCCAGAAGACAGCTAAGGCCAGAGTTTAGAGGAAGGATAGTCTACCAGGTAGGAGAAATGTGTGGCAATAGAAAGATATTTGCATCATTACCAAGTCATCTTTGACCAGCATGGGTCTGTCTTTCTCCTCTGTGCTTTATAGCTAACATAGGCTTTATGTCCACATGCCATTTGTGACCCTCGCTTCCATCTCATTTACTGTTTCAGTTGAAGCATAAGCCATTCATTAAAAGGCTCCTACAGTGAAATGATTTTTTTATGGAATTAGTTCTTAACTGAATATATCTAGAGTTTTGTTCTATTGTTTGGAGGAAAAAAATCTTCTTGTCATATATGGCCCAATTCTGCAGTCTTTAAAAGAGCAATGTTTTTTCTTCAGGTAGATATGTGTGGCTTTATCAGCCATAAGCGACAAAAAAAAAGACCTAACATTGCAGCAGCATCAGCATGAGGTTCAATAATTACATCTTAAGTAGGGAAACTGAGAGATAATAATACAAGGTGATTATAAACATCCTGCAACTAACAGAGAATTCAGTCCTAAAATAATGCAGGCTGGTATTCCTTTTCATTTGCCCATTACCGGGTACTTCATCAGCTCAGCTGATGAGCTCAACTGGCTGCTGAAACATAACCAAATATGCTAAAACATGATTCTCCTAATTCTTCTTCAGCACAGGACTTGATCAATTACTCAAAGCATCTTGATCTTTCCTTCTTTCCTGGTTCTGAGTTTGGCTAACATTTGGTAGAGATCTCAGGTCTCCCAATGATGCCTGTTCTCTATATCCTGCAGCCTATGGTAAGGAGCTATCACAGCCAAGCACTTATTGGGAGCATTCCACCCTTCATGCAGCCCATGTATTTCTTGTTCCAACTAGTAAGACACAAGTCGAGTAGTCTAGTTTTGTCACTTCTCATGTAACAGTGTCATTGCAAGAGGGACTCCACAAAATGATGTATTTGTAACTTTTTCTTCCATGTGTCTGTGTACACTGCTTGCCAGTTACTTGTGAAATGTCCTGTAATTGCTTCGTATAGATGGATATCTTAGAGGAGGAATGAGTTATGGAATAGATATAAAGGCAAATATCAGTTAGAAGGGATAATTCACCAAGAAGGAAAGGAGAGGAGAGGAGAGGAGAGGAGAGGAGAGGAGAGGAGAGGAGAGGAGAGGAGAGGAGAGGAGAGGAGAGGAGAGGAGAGGAGAGGAGAGGAGAGGAGAGGAGAGGAGAGGAGAGGAGAGGAGAGGAGAGGAGAGGAGAGGAGAGGAGAGGAGGGGAGAGGAGGGGAGGGGAGGGGAGGGGAGGGGAGGGGAGGGGAGGGGAGGGGAGAGGAGAGGAGAGGAGAGGAGAGGAGAGGAGAGGAGAGGAGAGGAGAGGAGAGGAGAGGAGAGGAGAGGAGAGGAGAGGAGAGGAGAGGAGAGGAGAGGAGAGGAGAGGAGAGGAGAGGAGAGGAGAGGAGAGGAGAGGAGAGGAGAGGAGAGGAGAGGAGAGGAGAGGAGAGGAGAGGAGAGGAGAGGAGGGGAGGGGAGGGGAGGGGAGGGGAGGGGAGGGGAGGGGAGGGGAGGGGAGGGGAGGGGAGGGGAGGGGAGGGGAGGGAAGGGAAGGGAAGGGAAGGGAAGGGAAGGGAAGGGAAGGGAAGGGAAGGGAAGGGAAGGGAAGGGAAGGGAAGGGAAGGGAAGGGAAGGGAAGGGAAGGGAAGGGAAGGGAAGGGAAGGGAAGGGAAGGGAAGGGAAGGGAAGGGAAGGGAAGGGAAGGGAAGGGAAGGGAAGGGAAGGGAAGGGAAGGGAAGGGAAGGGAAGGGAAGGGAAGGGAAGGGAAGGGAAGGGAAGGGAAGGGAAGGGAAGGGAAGGGAAGGGAAGGGAAGGGAAGGGAAGGGAAGGGAAGGGAAGGGAAGGGAAGGGAAGGGAAGGGAAGGGAAAAAACCATAGCTTCTACTTTCCAGACACTTCTCCTGTATTTAAGTTGGACTGTTCATAAAACAGAAACAAACAGAAAACAAACACCACGGAGGAGTAAATATTCAGTAATTCAGAACCAATTTTGGTTTGTGTTTCACTCTCACAACATGAATGTCTTGTTTACTGGCCAACTGCAAAAACACAGGTATAAGGAAAAAGAGTTTAATATTGATTTGTCAATACATATTTCAGGAATTTCTCAGATCTGAGAAGAAACTTTTGCTAGTTAACACTGCTTTAAATGAGTGTTCCTATTCCCAAGTCATATGAGACAGTATTTGTTATACACTTCAGCAGTTGCTGCAGTAATTATTAACTTTATTCTTTTGCTAAATCACCAGTAGACTGGGTGGGGGTTTTTTTCATGCAAAATATCTAAATATGTGTCATCTCTACAAATAAGTAGAAAATTAATTAGGCAGCCTTGTTCTGAACACACATTTCACAGAATCGTCTTTGGTTTTATACTCTAGTATTCTCTAGTATTCTCATGTCCTCATTTGATAGTGAAAGAAAATGTTGCATATATTCTCCATGATTCATCTGACACAGGATAAAGCCATTAAGAAGTATTCACAGTTATATATTTGAAAAACTAGAAAGATGGCTAGTTATTTGTTATAATCTTTTTGCCTACTCTTTGGAAAACCTGTCCATAATAGGACATACAAAATCATGGCTCCAGAAAACTGTTCACTGTAAACAGTAATTTGACAAATAAATATCAGGAATTATATCAGTAAATTTGATTCTATCTTGAGTTGGCTCTAAAAACCATTTTATTCCTATTTTTTTATAAAATTCAAGTAGTCATAAGATACTGTTATTTTTATTCAGCATACCTTTACATGTGTTCCTTCTCATTTCTGCCCAAGCAAAATTAATTTCAAATATGTGATAGTTTTTATTTCTTTAAATGTGGAAAGAGGAAATATAAAGCCTGGTGAAGTTAGATGTTATCAGAGAAAAAAGAAAAAGGAACATAGAATCATGCAAAGTAGACTAAGCTCTGAAGCAGCAGGAGGAAAAGGCAGAACCTGTGAAAGTACTGTAACAAGTGCTGATATCAACAATAAAGAGTCCGAGTACCGAATGGCCCTAAGACTTTTGGTGTAGCACACTAGGAAGGTGCTTTAGGGTGACAACTTTTCAGCATCATGTCTCCAATTACACATATCTTCAGAGCTAGAGCCTGGTTTCAAAAAACAACAGGAATAAGATACTTCAAAAGGTGTTTTCAACTTTCAGAAACAGTAACAAGGAGAAAGTGGTGAATATTGAAAAAGTCCCCATTCCTGCCTTCATGGAGAACTTTTTATTAGCACAGTTACCTGTCTTGACAGAAGCAATTTTTTTAATAGATAAGAGACATACAAGACTCTTCAGAACTGACACTTTGAGTTATTGGGCAGAAGTTACTCAGAGTGACAAATTCTGCATGCCTCTGAAAGAAGAAGAGATAAACCAGGGTTACATTACAGGAAACATAGACAGCTAAACTTCAATGAAAGACAAATTGAGGATCGTACTGCTTCCTCTTCAAGCTGAGCTAACTTTTCTCCCAGGGCAAACGTTGAAGAGATGGTATTTAAGAATAACTTGAAAAAATTAAACTGACTTATAGTGGAGTATTAATTTTCTTTAAATAAGAGATTAACCATTGATGTCTATGATCCCTGACCTTGGAAAGTGTTTGATCTTCTATACAGTGAACTAACTTGCATAAGAATGTTATCCTAGCAAAGGCAGGAGAGCTATTGTTTCTCCTTGACCATGTACTCAGAAGCACTCCTCTATATATTTGTGCTGGGTTTCGCAGGGACAGGGTTAGCTTTCCCCAAATACCGAAAGGAGATTGTCCAGACTATCAAATATCTTGCTGACATCCCGTTCAGTACATACAGGCAGCCGTGGTGCGCACGGAAACTGCAATTCCTCAGTTGGGCTGAGCCTAAGGCTGAGGGTGGTGACACTGGGCATCGCTGTTTTCTGTATTCCTTAGCTGACATTATGACTCCTTATTCTCTGTGTCTTTCTGTTAAATTGTCCTTATCTCAACCCATAAACCTCTACAGTTTCCTCTTAATTCTCCTCTACATCCTACTGAAGTGGGGAAGAGTGAGAAATTGTGTGATTTGGTTATTGTCAGCTGGGTTTAAACTACCACAGTCTTTTTGGTGCCCAATTTGGGGCTCAGAGGGTTGAGATAAGGGCAGATCTGACCAGAGTGTACTGGAATTTGTTGTACAGATGTCTTACATTAATTAAATGAGGCAGCTGGTCACAATGCTTATTCAGCTGTTTACGTGGTGGTGTTATGCAAACTCTTACCTGCACTATATGTTCTCTGCAGTGCTGTTTGTCACCTCTGAGAGAGTAATGAGGACCATGATTTTGGCATACTGGGTGCTGTCAGTTTATAACATGATTATATCGTTGGTTATGGAGCTCATCTGGTATTTGTATATGGCATTGTTGTCCCTCCCACAGCTCAGGCTTTTCCTTTCAGAATTCATTAGTAATCGCACCCAAACTATAGAGAAGGCAGGAAGGGATACTTCCTCCCTGCCTTTTACCTCTTCTTTCCCCTTCTGGCTAACTACAACAGCATTTGAGAAATTTGGATATTCTTGGGACATTACAACCATTCTGCTTGTACTGTTTTCTCTCATGAATATGTTTCACGTCTTGCTTAGGGCTGTAAAATTTTTTAAGAGTCTCACCCAAACATCTACCCTAAGGCTGGATAGTAATGGGTGGAATGGCATGTGGGAGAATGGTATGGGCAGGTATCTAGAGAGCTTCTCACTTCCAATTGTTTGGAACCTCACTCCTGAACAACTATAGGACTCTGATAGAGTGATAGAGTATTTGAAAAGAATATGTTGTCATTACTCCAAAGAGGCACAACTGACAAAACTATGCTGGGCCCCGGATAGTATTGATCAAATACTCCTCAATAACAGACGGACCCTCAGGGGAAAGAGGAGAAAAATAAGCCAGCAGATATTTTAGCTACGCCAACCCCAATGACATGTATTGCGTCTACCCAAACCTCACCAACAAGCTCTGTGAATAGCCAAACCCTGGTGGCAAACAGTAGCTGAATCAGAGAAACAACCTATGCCAGTATACACAAGAAGAAATATCAGGTGGGAAAGTCAACTCCTTTAGAAAGGGAAGAAACACCAACTATGGAGGGACAGGAAGAAGAAATGGAAGCAGTATCATCACAAAAGGCGGAAGAGGAAGAGGTAAAAGATATGAATGAGGCAGTTAGCACCCATCCCTATCCCTAAGTGAGTTGTGAGATACATGAAAGAACTTCAGCCATCATCCAGGGAGCACATTGTCACCTAGATGCTCTTATGGTGAGGTAAGGTAATGGGGTCAATAGCCTGTAACTGGAGGGTAGGGAAGCCAAACAGCTGGGCTATCTGTCTAGGGAAAAAGGCATTGACAATGCAATCAGAAGAAAGACACAAGTACCCAGCCTTTGGAGGCAACTTCTATCAGGTGTGAAGAAAAGATATCCCTTCAAGAAAGACATCAGATGTCACCCAGGCAGGTGGACAACCATGGAGAAAGGCATCCAGTACTTGAGGGAGTTAGCTGTGATGGAAGTGATTTATAGTTATCCAGATAATGTACAGTTACCCATCAATGCAGATTGAAGTCCAGTGCACACCCCCTGTGTTGAAAGTTCCTATGAAGTGTATCATCGTCTTTTGCCAACTTATAGGCAGTCATGTCACAAAAGAAGGCAAAGTGGATGAAGTAGTTGGACAACTCTGGCAATGGGAAAGCAGGCTTTCTTCCTCATTATAGACCTGTGTCTCCACTGTGAAAAAACTATCCTGGAAGTTCCATTAATTTAAGAAAGATATCTCCTACTCTTCACCTGTACAGGCTCATGTCTCCACTACTAGAAGCAGGCATTCCTCTGATCAAGAGAGGAGTTACAGAGAGTACACACACCAGGGAAATCTATGGCTTTATCTACACAACAAGGGAAAGGACATGAGGAGGTGAGATGGAAAACCTACAAGAGTACAGGAGCTACAAGCAAAACCAAAAGGGGACTCCTCATGGAAAAATGCTGCCCTGGTTTCCAGTGAGCAGCTCCCCAGAGATGTAGTGCTTGATCTTGCTTGGAATCCTCTTGAAGGGACCTCTAGTTCCTTCCCACAGAAAGTGAGTGATAAATGTAACAATGAATATTAGAAGAGTCCTGCCTCCAGACAGGGTCACTACAGGAGCAATAAGATCTACTGGTCTGTGTGGATCCAATGGCCTGGCACATCAGATCCACAAGAGAACAAGGCTCTCACAGATAACTGGAGCTCAATACACTTCAATACCATCAAGTTACAGAGGACATGAAGAAATTTATATTTCTGGAGTGACAGGAGGAACTCAACACCTCACTGTGTTGGAAGCAGAGGTGAGTCCAAGGGGAAATAAATGGCAAAAGCACCCCATTGTGATGGCCCTAGAAGCTCTGTGCATCCTGGGAATAGATTATCTGACGAGAGGGTATTTCAATGACACAAAAGGGTATCGGTGGGCTTTGGGTGTGGTTGTCCTGGACACAGAGGAAACTGAACAGCTGTCCAGCTGCCTGTCTTCTCAGAGGACCCTTCTGCTGTGGGGTTGCTGAGAGTTGAAGACCAACAAGTACCAATCACAACCAAAACAGTGCACCAGCACTGTTGTACCAACCGTGACTCAGTGATTTCAATCAGCAGAGGTCAGCAGGACTCAGTCACTCTTTAACAGCCCCATGTGGCCAGTATGAAAGTCTGATGGAGAGTGGAGACTGACAGTAGACTATCGTGACTTGAATGAAGTCACACGGATGCTGAGTGCTGCCATGTCAGACATACTAGAACTCCAATATGAACTGGATTCAAAGGCAGACAGATACTATGCCACAGTTGACATGGCCAACTCATTCTTCTCAATTCTTCTGACAATAGAGTGCAGGCCTCAGTTTGCTTTCAGCTGGAAAGGCATTCAGTACACTTGGAATCAATTGCCCCGTGGATGGAAGCACAGGTCTACCATTTGCCATGGACTGATTCAGGCTACACTGGAAAAAGTTGAGGCCCTAGAACACCCACAATACTTTGATGACATTATTGTGTGGGGTAACTTACCAAAAGAAGTTTTTTAGAAGCAAACAAAATATTCCATATCCTTTTAAAAGTCAGCTTTGCTATAAAACAAAGCAAAGTTAAAAGATCTGCACAGGAGATCCAATTCTTAGGAATAAAATTGCAAGATTGTCGTCAGCATATCCCAATGGTTATCATCAGCAACATTACTGCAATCTCTCCATCAACCAGTAAGGGGGAAACCCAGGCATTCTTAGGCATTGTGGGGTTTTAGAGGATGTACATTCCCAACTATGATATGATTGTAAATCCTCTCTTTCAAGTCACCCAGAAGAAAAACAATTTCAAATAGGGACCTGAATGAGAGCAAGGCTTTCAACAGATAAAACAAGAAATTCCTCAGGCAGTAGCCCTTGGACCAGTCAAGACAGGATCAGATGGGAAAAATGTGCTTTACATTGCACCTGGAGAGAATGGCCTTACTTGGATCTTTTGGCAGAAAAGACCTGATGAGGCTCAAGGCCAATCCCTTGGGTTTTAGAGTCAGGACCACAAAGGATCTGAGGCCTGATACACTCCAACCAAGAAGGAGATATTGACAGCATAGGAAGGAGTTTGAACTGCCTCAAAAGTGATTAGCATGGAAGTACAGCTCCTTCCAGCACCTTGACTGCTAGTGCTGGGCTGGATATTCACAGGGAAGGTCTCCTTCACACATCACACGACTGACACTATATGGAGTAAGTGGGTTGTGTTGATTACGCAAGCTTGTGTAGGAAACTCCAGTCACCCAGGCATCATGGTAGTGATCACAAACTGGCCAGAGGGCAAAGACTTTGGAATATTGCCTGAGAAGGTGACATGCTGAAGAGACCCCACCACATAATAAGCTGTCGGAAGACAAGAAGTGATATGCTTTGCTCACCAATGGGTCCTGTTGTATTGCAGGAAAACATCAAGGGTGTAAAGTGGCTGTGTGGAGTCCTCTACAAGGAGAGGGTGAACTGAGTCCATTTGCAAAGGTGAGAGTCATCCATCGGGCTTTAGAAATTGCCAAAGGAGAAAAATGGCCAACATTTTACCTCTATACTGACTCATGGATTGCGGCAAATGCTTTGTGGGGATGGCTGCAACAAAGGAAATGGAACAACTGGCAATACCACAGAAAACCCATCTGGGCTTTCTCATTGTGGCAAGACATCGCCTGGCCACCTGGAGAAGCTGGTTGTGGAGGTGTGACACGTAGATGCCCACACCACCAAAGAACATCAGCACAACTAGGAGGTGGATCGAGCTGCCAAGACTGAAGTGGCTTGGTGGATTATGACTGGCAACATAAAGGTGGGTATATGGCTATATTCATAGCTTGGTGGGTCCATGATGTCTCAGAACATCAAGGAAGAGATGCCACCTATATATGGGCTTGTGGTTGAGGGGTAGACTTGATGTTGGATGCTATTGCACAGGTTACTCGTGAATTTGAGGCATATTGCCATCAAACGGGTCAAGTGGTTGAAGCCTCTGTAGTATGAAGGATGATGGCTCAAATAGGCCTGGCAGATAGATTACATTACACTCCCACAGACTTGTCAGGGCAAGGGCTACGTCCTTCACCATGGTGGAGGCAACCACTGGATGTCTGGAAACATATCCTGTGCCTCATACTACCACCCAGAACACGGGCCAATCTTTGGCCTTGAAAGACAAGTCCTTCGGCAACACAGCATCCCAGAAAGAACTGAGTCAGATAATGGAACATATTTCCAAAACAGCCTTATAGACACCTGGGCCAAAGAACATGGCATCGAGTGGGTCTATCACATCCCTTACTATGCACCAGCCTCCAGGGAAACTGAGAGATATAATGGTCAACTAAAGACTACATTGAGAGAGATGGGAGGGTGGGACCTGCAAACATTAGGACACGTATCTAGCAAAGGCCACCTGGATAGTCAATATGAAGGGACCTATCAATCGAACTAGCCCTACCCAATCAGAACGTCTACATACTGTGGAAGGGGATAAAGTCCTTGTAGTCCTGCTGAGGTCAGGAGGAGTGAGTAACGTGTGAGGTTTGTTTATTGTCAGCTGGGTTTAAACCACAAAAATATTGGTGGATTGCACACAAAAAAAAGAGTGGAAAAAATTAGCATTCCTTCTAAAGCAACTAGCATTATCCAAGTCCCTTCTTAAAATAGTTTTAAATCTTAAGGCACATCCACTGACAGAAAAATAAGAATTATGCACCTGAATAAAAGGAGAATCTTTATTGCAAAACCTGTCTCAAGGATGATTAACCTTTTCCATTTTCACAACAACTTCCTTAGTAAAAAAAAGATAGATATTATACCATCTCTTTATCTTATACCATCTTAAGTGTTAAAAGTGTATGAGAATTTATGCCACTAAAGCTATCTTTCCACAGTCTGAGACTGCTGACATGTTAAAATCTGTGTTATGATGCATTTGTTTGAATTCCTCTGGAGTTGTGCAAGTAGGCCAGTTGCTTAACTGATGCCATGGGGCTGATTATCAGGAAAAGTTTCTTTAGAGTCAGACCATACTTTATACGACAGTTCTTATTCTCTTTCTTTTATTTCATCCAGGAAGTTATAGACAAACTATTAAAATGAGTTTTAAAATTGTTCCTTAATTTCTGAAAACTTGGCCATATTGTGCAGCTTCAGATGTTACCTTTATGGTTTAGAAATGTAAAAGCAAACATATTAAAATTTAATGCAGATTGAAAAACATAGGCATTTTGATACTTTTTATTTTAAAAAGAACTACTACTCTGAGCATATAACAGAAAATGTTAACATATTAAATTTTAATATAAAAAGGAAAATGGAAAACAGTATACTGAAGACGCTTTAGTAGTTCACTACTTAATATAATGGTTTTGTGGGTTTAATTCTCAATTTTTTCATTTTACACATCTTCAGAATTCAATTTCCACATTTTTAATTTCTACATAAGTCTAGTGCATATATTAATACACAGGTATTTTATAATGGTATGGCCATTGCCCAGAGCATATTAGCACCTAGAGTGTTACTAAGAGCAGTTTTCATTACCGGTTTTTTCTCTGTCTTCCTTTGAAGAAATATATCAGACATATGAGTTTCCTTGCATTTCCTCATTTGTACGTTATTTATAATTTAAGTTAGAAAATAAAGGATAACATGGAATATATGTGATGTTACAGATTTCCTGTTGGACAGAATATAAATGTAAGACTCCCTAAAGACTCAACACAGAAGTAATCAGTAATTGAAGATTACTCACTCTATTGAAAAGTGTGTTTTACAGACTCAAAGGCTAATAGAGCCTTTCTGAGCAGATACTCTACTAAAATTGACTCCTAATTGATTTTTTAATTTATGTAATTCTGTTCTGTGAACAGAATTCTCATCAAGGATGTTCTGCCACTTTAGCAGAACATCCTCAGCAAATTCCTTTTCTCTACATATATCATAGACAGACTTATCACAATTAGATCACAACTAGCTACATAGATTTACAGAAGTAAATATTTTCACTTTATTGACAATTTCATTTAAAATATAACATGTATGTACTTCCATTCAGATAGAAATATATTAAAAATAAGTATATGATCAAGTCTACTCTGAAGCTTCTTTTGTACTATCAAGGGTTTTTTTCCATACAAAAATTTCCCTACTATTGACTGAAATAATTAACATTTCCAAAAGGCCATAATGCATTAGATTACAGCGCTGTACTAAGCTATCAGGGAAGATAGCATCTGGAAAGACTTAAGGGAGTAACTGATGCTGTTAATTCAAGAGTAATCCAAATATTAGTTTTATAAAGATATTTTTTAAAGTCAGTTCATATGTGTTAGGTAGAAAGCACACTGGTATGAATAATTCTTCTCGTGTGCCTGCTAAGGCACATATAAGGCCCAGCTGCATGCACTCTCTTGCTGTAACTGAGTGCTAGTTCTTGAAACTCAAACTCTTTCAGAAGGCTCAAAGTTAAAGAGAGGGATCAGAACACATTCTTATACTCCACATTAGAGAAAAATTGAAATCTTTTATAGGATTCTTGGCTCTTACAGAAAACAGATCAATAATATCTGAGACTTTAAGCTGTCTGGAAGAGCTTTAAATTTATCTCAAATCTCACAAGTAATATATATGTTTAAAAAATAGTTATGTTTCAAAAGATAAGCTTTTTTCAAGGGCTGCCACTCCACAAAGACTATGGCTTTTATGGGTGATGAATCCAGGTGAAAATAAACATTATTAATATGTAATTTTAAAAAATACAAATATTTATACTAGAAGTTTGAGAAGAATACTTTTTGTTAAAAATGTTATTCATATTCTGAAAGGTACATTTCTGTTCGAAATTAAGCATTTTATTCATTTTCTATCAACTTTCCTTAATCAAAGGTACATTTATTTTCCTTTTTTAGCATTCAGCATGAAAGCTTTCTACACCTGCTCAGCAGCTGGCATTTCTTGGCATTTCAGTAAATTGTTCTCACCAGTTTACACCACACTAGTATCTTGTCCCCTAATGTTTGGCAAATGCTTCTTCATTTCTTTTACGTAAGATAGAATACTTAAAAGGTGAAGCTTCTAAATTTACTTGAACTAACATTAATTTGATGTTCACTATGGAATCCTAATACCAGCATACATTTTCCCCACTCAACAATAATACTTTGATTTTAAAATGAAGAAAAATTGCTATCCTAGTTCAAAGAATTATATGTACTCTTCATCACTTAAGGGAGCTGTAGCTGAGCAACTAACAGATGAAGTCCGTAAGATATAACTGAAATTACAATAGAAGAATTTTTAATTTCTTACTATTTACATCTGCTGGAAAATTTTAAAAAAAGCTTAAAGCATTTAACTGAACAGAAGAAAACCAGCAGTTTTTTTTGCTAGCATTTTGGTAAGGAGTATGTAAAACACCAGAACATGCAGAAGAGGCACTGAAACTTAGAAAATTGAAATGCTTGGCATTATGTATCTACAAAAAAAACCCTTCTAACCAGAATGAGAAAAATTGCTACTTTATCACAGGTGGGTATCTTTTCTGGAGGTATTGAGAAGATAAAAGCTAATTTGTACCTACTCTCACACATTTACCCCTGATTTCCAGAGCTAGAAGAAGAACAAAAAGGGAGCCAAGAGACTGAAAATAATTCTTGGTGAAATTTTTAAAGTGGTTAGGATTTGTGAACAGTTGGTTCAGCTGTCTGTTACATTAATTAACCTGCCAACAAAGATAGCACTGAAATTGTCAGTAGGAAGAAAAGTTGGCCTTATCTTTTTAAACAGCAAACCAATGTCTCTTTTTAACACGGTAATTAGCAACATGCTACATCCTCTGACTAATGACTCAAGCTGTCTCCATATGGGCCTCTAGCATGACACTGGATTTTCTGCCAACCCACGCTTCTCCTGCTTATCAAGGTCTTTCTGCCCAGGTTGGCCAGGTTCTTGCTGGCAGTGTGTGCTGTGACACATTATGTACTGCACACAGACACCATGATCTCTCCCTATACCTCTCATAAATTCCAAAATATACCCCTTTTTGCATGTTTGCTCCTTGGAAATGTTGTTTGTTGTGATATTCCTTATGTAAGTATATATAAGCCCTCAGTTTTTGTCAGTTTCTTCTCTCACTAACCGCAACCCCACCACATTGGTGTGTGTATCCTTAGGGCTCAATGACAGATTCTTCCAGTGGTGCTCACACATGTTTCCCTCCAGTCACATAGCTAGCTACATCAAAGTCTGCACGAACCACTGAGAGATAAAGTGTATGCTAACCCCTACCAGGCAGTTGAGAAGATTACTAAAAGTCCAAGGGACGTCAGTTAGGTAAGGATGACACATCAATATGGCCTGTAGCTAAAAACTCCCACATAATAAGGAGAAATAATAAATGGACAATCTTAGTGAAAATAGGCATTGCTGTACGATATAAAGAGGATGAAGACAAAACTATTCTTAAAAGGAAAATTCCTGTCATGCTGGTTTATTTAGACAAACAAAAGGAAAGAAAGCCAAAATAAATCTGTTTGTTTGTTTCAAAAAGGGAAGACATCAAAAAGAAACAGAGGTGATAAAACTTATTCATCATTCCTGATACTTTTTTTTTTCTCTTTCTAAAAGGCTTTGATGTCAACATAATTTATAAATTTAATTCAATCATTGTGTATTATGAAGTAAACAAGAGTTTTGCCAATGCCTCCTGGTTTACTTTAATCTCATTATATAATGCACTACTGGTTTTACTGCCTAACCTTAACAGTATTAAAAACATGTTCACAATACAATTTTTTAACTTCTTCCAAAATTGTCAGTTTCTTCATTAAAATTCATGGAAACACTCAGCTAGACAAAACAGAAGGTATTACAGGATAGATCTTATATTAACGAACATTAAAAAAAAATTATCTCATAAATTTATTAAAATTAGAAAAGATTAATCATAATTAGTATCTGAACATGTTGAAACTTGAGATTGTTGTTTTTATTTGAATTAAAATTGAACATGTCTGGCTTCCAAAGTGTAGTGAAAATGCTTAATGGATTCCAAACTGATATTCAGTTATAAACAACTTAAATAATGGGAAGATTTAGCCCTTTTATGAATTTGTGTTAGTAAAATACATTTAATGTTACCATTTCTAATTACATGTTTTTAAGGTATTCTCCCAACTTTTGTGTTTAGTTCAACCAAATTTCAGATTCTTGGGATGTTTTAACAGAAAACTGGAATTGCACAAATTATTTGATCAGCTGTCATTCTTGTGAAGAATTATCTTTGATCTGAAAAATAGAAATTAAAAAGGTCAAAAATATATACATTTATTTTAAGTAAAAAAATGCTTTCCACTATGTCTATTTCTGTCATGTTATTTTAGTGCATGTAGTGTTATATTTTATGCAGTTTTCAAAAAGTGCCTAATAAATGAATCGTTATACAAATGTTTACTATTATAGTTACATACTGGATTTGTCTTTTTTTTTCTTCTTTTCAAACTGATTGCAATGATCCATATGCAACCCATTTTTAATAGCTCCCTGAATATCACACAAATGCCTTAACATTGACGGTGGTTCTACAGGTGTCATCCCAAATTATTCTTCTTGTCTTCTCCATTCCTTTTAATTTTCTAGGTCAAATTGTTGTCCAGCAGTATCAGATTCTGACTTAAAATGCCAACCAACCTGAGACTCAAACAAGTATCCCCTGTTTCTCTTCAGAATGTCTGAGTGGACTTCGAGAGTAAATATGTGGTGATTTTAGTGTGATAAGTCTGTATCAAGGCTTGCTGCCTCTGCACAGAATATCAATGTGCAAGACAGACAAGTAGTATAGTAGCACCTGTCATTCAGTCAGAATTAGCAAAGATTTTGTTCATCCTGATGAGAGTGACTACTCTAATCAAGCTTCCAAAATGCACCCATCCTGCCTCCAATGGTTAACTGCTTCCCCATTCCCTCCCATACCACTCACAGGAAAGACATTAAAAAAAAAAAAAAATGGGGCACGCAGCAGTCTCATGTCTGTGTGTAAACATTACAGAAATGCATGTGACACTCGTCATTTCTGCATGTAGTTGTTTTACCAGTACAGACTTAAATATGTAGAATGATTTACCTTAAAACATTTGTGATCTGTTGTAAAATGAAGATAAAGCTATATGCTTTTCTCTAAGAGAAAATGGACAAATCACTATCTTTTATTTCACATTTGTGGTAGTTTGGTTGAATATATTTCAAAATAATCTACAAAATAACACGTTAAGCAACAGAATTTTATAGAAATTACTACATAAGATCAAAGAACTTCCATCTCCCTGCCAGTGTAAATTGCTTTATTGTTTTGTGTAGATGATGTAAGCCATAGAGTCTCAGAACAAATATGAAGTATGAAATATTTTAAATGATGTACTCCCCAATACAGAGAAATTCTGGTAATGGTCATGTATGGAATCATTTTTAAACACAAGGAGCAGGTTCAGTTCTGGACCTAAATAATTATTTCTTTGGATAACAAATCTATTACCTAAAACAATTCGTCCTCACAATCCTCTGCTCCTTCTCATCATAATACCTTCAGTGCTTTTGATATTGACTACTTGAAGTAAATTCTTTGTTCATTTAAAATGGATACTTTACTCACAAAGAGCTTCTGTGAGTAATGGAAAATGAGAAGGACTTGAATTTGTCTGAAAATAACAAATTATATGTCTGTATGCCAAATGTATTTCAGAAATATATCCTGTTTGTCTTGCATCCAAATTACTACAAACCTTGTTTTGAAGAAGAAATACAAACCATTCTCTTTGCTTTGTACACAGATATACAGCAAGACTATCCAATTTCAGGTAGGAAGTGGAATATGTGGTAATATCTGCCTCTTTGACATAATTTTATAAAAACAGTACAACTAAGATAATAACCTGCAATTACTCAAAGGGATCAGATAATCCAACATGTCAGTTACCAGATCTGCAAAGTGGTTGTTGTAGGGGTCCGGAAGATCTCGGGTTGTAATGCAAGAGCTGGAGGGTACAGAAAAGGCAGGCACAGGGTGGAGTGAAAGGAGGTGCTTGTGTTAGCAGATAAAAGCACATGGTGTAAACAACTACTTGGAATAAAGCATCATCCATACTGTGTATGTAGTGATCTTGTCCCCTCAGGGGCGTTGGGCTGAGTGATAGTGTGGGCGGCCTGGTGATGTTGCCGGTAGCAGCAACAGTGGTAATAAACACATGGATGTGCATCAACAGACCAACATAAAAATAGTAAAAATAGTAAAATAGTCTAAGCTGTGAAAAAAGTCAACACCTTTGAGTCAGTCTTCCTACAGAGAAACGGTATATATAGACATCATCTCCAACACAGTATGGTATGGTGAAAATAGATTTTCTCTTTGGTCTTGATCACTCTTGTTGAAGAGCTCTCAAAACTGTACCTTGACCTGGAGACTAAAATCTATCTCCCTCTGTGGCTATTAGAAATAACAGTATGGTGTAAGACTAGAGATATCATAAATCTAAGACTTGACTGCTATGTTTCATACTTGAATTGCCTAGCATCTAGGAGAAGTTAATGATGTTTGAAGTGTTAGGATCTCCATATTGTCTCAGTCTCTCAAAAAGTTTTCACCACAGCAGCCCCCAGTTTCCAGCAATACCAGTTGCAGTTCTGGTCTTGGAAGTATGTGTCATGTTTATGAGACTAAGTGAACTGATAGTAAGAATCTTCTTTAATTACGAATCTCTATTTTTGTACTAAATATTAAACATAATATTAATTTATGTAACTTATTATTTAATTTATGTAAGTAATTTTTACCATTTGATAAGATATGATCTCTGGATTGGAGTAATATCTACTTTCTTCCTGGTAACTATTTCATGTTTTTATACTTTAAAGCTATGTTAATGTGAGGGGAATATTCTCACCAACACCTACTTGGTAAGGAAAGCTCCTTGGAACATCATCTGTTGAAACACCTACCTACAACAAGACCACATTATACATTAAAAATCAGGCACTGAGTGGAGAAACCATGAGTACCACTTCTCACAATTCTCCTGCCAAATTACAGTCTCACATTAACAAAACTGGATGTACTCCCCTCATTTTCTGTTAACTGGCCTAGTGATTTTGACTGGATTACAACAACAAAGCATTTGATCTAGTATGGGGAGAAACTGATGTGTTGTTCTGACTAACTTCTGATATAGTAAGCCAATTACAAACAGATCAAGAATAATTAAATAAAATATTAAGTTAAAGTGATGCAACCATTTATCATCCACCCAAGCACAAAGCAAATATAGTGCTACTAATGTCCTTGCAATCCTTTATTCCTGATGCTTTTAGTGCTGTTATTAGAAGAAGGAAGAAGTTCAGAGTGCACAGCAGTCTCATTATCACAAACTCCCTAAAGCAAGAGACAGAGAAAAAAATGACAAAAACAAAAGATTGGCAGCTTTGAAAAAAAAAAAAAAAGACTGTGAAGGGCTCCTTTTATATTTTCGGTGACTTTTTTTTCTTTCTCAGAATATTAATATGAAAAATAATTATATTTAAAATCTGATCCTTTCATCTTCCAGTGTATGACAGATTTTTTTTTTTTGTCTACTCATAGAACTTTACTTTCTTTTTAATTTAGGGTTTTTTGTAATTTGAAATTTGTCAACTGTGTTTAGGTGTAAGAAATCTTGTGTATGCATTAATGCCCTCATTTGGGCTAGGATAGGGTTGACTTTGGTGAGGCAATAGGAAGGGGTATAGCATGGGCAGCTGACCCAGGCTGGCCAACAGGTATTCAATACCATCCTGATGTCATGCCCAGTACATATAGGTAGGGAGCTAGTTGGGGGCGGCACTCCGGAACCGTGGATTTGAGTGCCTGTTGGAAGTGGTCGTGTCAGGTCCTGTGTGGTGAGCAACTGCGGCACATACCATTCCTTTTGTATATCCCCTCATTTACTGCTATAACTGTTTTTCCTGAACTTGTTTCTTCTTATTGTTGTTCTATTAAACTGTTCTTATTTCAACCTACATGGGTTTTTCCCTTTTCTCCAGTTGCCCTCCCTCAGGGGAGGAGTGAGGGAGCACCCTTGTGGCTCTTTGTCCTCAGTTGGACAAAACCACAACATTATTTGGCACCCAACACGGGGCCTGCAGGATTGAAATAAGACACAGTGGGCTGAAACAAATTTCTTGTGTACATTTCTGATATTAGTTTAAAAAGTTACTGGTCACAATGTTGATTTATAGGCTTACATGGTGTTGGCCAATAATTTCTCAAATGAACTATGTATAGTGATATGATAGTGTTTATTGCCTTTGGAAAAGGGATGAAAACACTCATTCTGATATACTGGTAGATATTGGTTTATGATATGGTTGCATCACTAGATATGGAGCTAGGCCAGTACTTGTACATGACTTGGTTGTCATTTCTGTAACTTGGACATTTCCTCTCAGAGTTTAGTGACAATAATGACACTCAATTCATGGGAAAAATGGAGGGACATAATTTTTCCCTCTTTTCCATCCTTCCTTACTCATTCTCACAATAAAAAAAGTAACAGATGAAGCTAAAAAAGACACTCCTAAAAAGATGTAATGGTAGCTCTTCATTTGTAAGCAGGAAACACATTTTAGATCACTAACAAGGTGTTTGCTCTACTTAGCATGTTAAAATGAAACAAGATGCTGTGCATCATAAAATGACATACGTGTATGATGATGTAGAAACAATAAGGGGGAATAGAATGTCGTTAATAGTTACTGCTTTTTTTTGTGCAGATAGTTTCCATCCAAGGCAAAGCATATAAAAACATTTCCCATAGAAAATACAAATATCTGGCTTTCTGCATAGTGCAAAAAGAATTAATTCATTATTAGTCAAGAGATAAACTCCAGTTATTACTTGTCAGAAATAGTTATAAAAGTCTGACAAGAAACTTTTCCAGGAAAACTGTCATGCTCTGTAATAAAATTTAAAAATGTCAGTTCATGATAAAAAAGGATTCATCAATTTTTGGACTTTTTAACCCAGAAAATAAAAGCAAAAGCCAAAGTTTCCTTCTGAAGGAAAAACTGCCAAGAAGATAGATAAAAGCATGAGAACCACAATAAATAAATAAAAAATAAATAGTTTACTAAATGCGCTAACTCAATATCTATATATTTTTCACTAAGCCCATTTCTTGTATATGAGCTTTAAGCTCTAGAAATATATTAATTTTAAAATTAATGTAAACTGTGTGTTTATAGTCATGTAGGAATCTGGCCTGCCCTCTACTTTAAAAATTGTTGTTCAGTGACTAAAGTATTTGTCATGGATGAAATGCTACAGAATTTCTATGTGTACTGGAAATGTATGAAAAGTAGATTGGACTTAAAAATATGTTACCATGAGAGGCTTAACAGCTACAGGGATTAGTAACTGACCAACAAGAGAATTTCGGCTATTCAGAACTGCTATTTTTTCAAGACATAAAAGCTTTAAAGAGGTCTCCATGGAAATCGTTTATTTCTAGACAGATAAATGAAGGATGTTTCAAAGCTATTAAATTGTTTATGTACAATCTTTTGAGTGACAAGAATTAATAACTCGGCAGTGGTTGCATCAGATTCCAAGGCATGAAGATGGGCTAATGTGCCACATCACCTTGGAAATAGAATGGGCATAGGAATTGTGTCCAAATCTCAATAGTAAAATAAACGTTTCATAGTGTGAAGCTATTTAGAACTAGCTAGCTTAACCACTGGCATTACTGCAGTTATGGAAAAAATTCTTCAACAATTCTGTATATCTCAGCATTCATCAACTGTTCACAAATTACCTATTGCCTATAGACAGCAGCTCTCATAACTACACCTGGTAATTAGCCAGAAGGTCAAACAGAACAAATGCTAGCTGAAAAAGTACTCAGTTTTTAGAGTGTCTTTCACCAGGAACACATTTGGACTTCACTCCTAATCTACATGATGACTCCCACAAGTTAGACAAACATTTTAAAGTTAGAATATTTGTCCCTCCATTTTGGTCTGCTGAAAAAAAAAAAGGATTAAAAAATTCTTAGGGTGGTTCTGACAGAGGAAAATGGCCAGAACTCAAAAGAATGTGTATAATCCTCAGTTCTCTGTAAAACGAAAATAATCCTAAAAAATATAAAGTGATCAGATTTCAAACTGCAGTTCCTAACATCAGTAAGAGAACTTTGGAAACTTTTATAAACAGAAAAAAGCCTAAAAAATACAAAAAAATCCTCAGACTTTCCCTAGTGACCATTGTTTCAGAATGTTATATCTATAGTATGCAAAAATAAAAATATTTAGCACAAAATTTAACACAGACAACAGGATATGTCTTAAGAATGCTCATACTGGGGCAGAGGGATGAGGTCCCAGTGGGGCAGCTCCTCCCCACAGGACTGCAGCTCTCCACCACCTGTTCAGAGGGGATGGGAGCAGGGGAGACAGCAACGTCATTGTCTCTGGCTTGGCTTGAGTTCATTTGCAACAAAGCTAGTGAAGGGTCCGGAGAACAAGTCTGATGAGGAACCACTGAGGGAGCTGGGGTTGTTTAGTCTGGAGAAAAGGAGGCTGAGAGGAAGATGTGATCATTCCCTACAACTATCTTACAGGAGGTTGTGGTGAGGTGAGGGTTGATCTTTCCAGTAATGAATGATAGGAGAAGAGGAAATGGGCTCAAGTTGCATCAGGGGAGGTTTAGATTGGAGATTGGGAAGAACTTTTTCCCTGAGAGGGTTGTCAACCCCTGTCCCAGGCTGCCCAGGGAGGTGGTGGAGTCCCTATCCCTGGAGATACTGCAAAGACTCATAGCTGAGATGCTGAGGGCCAGTGGTTAGAGGTGGGCTTGGCAGGGTGAGGGGAGTGGTTGAACTCGATGATCTTAAAGGTCTTTTCCAACCAAAACAACTCTATGATTCTATATTTCAGTATTAATCTACTATTTTATTGTAAAGTGGATCTATAGTCAAATGTAGTTAGATTGACAGATAATACAAGTCAACTTCATGGTTCAGAAACAGGAAAAGCTTGGCTGGACATGCACTTGCGCATCTGAACAGATGCATCTTTTTTCTGCACATGGAGCACTTCTATGTCCACTTGTCAAGATTTTTTGAGTTATCCAGAGCAGTCGCTTCTCTCCATTTTTAACTCATGCCCTAAATTACAGGATCATCCTTCTATTTGTAGAGATAAATAAATTATGAAATGTCTTGCAGTATCATCCTTCTTCACATTGACACTAAACTTCCAGCTGCATCATTTGCTCTGTGACCTTTCAGTTTGCATTAGACTAATTCACTGCTCTCAGAGAGGTTCTAAGTAAAGTCAACTACTGCAGGGTATGTGAGGAATGATAGATTTAGAGAAAGAAATAAAGTTATTACTGAAACAGTCAAATGAAGACTACAGAAAAGCAGTTCATTAAAAATAAAAGTACAATAAATATCTTTTGATATTTTATCAAAATATGCCACGAATGGCTCTGTAACTTAAATGTTACGTATTCCTTTACTTGACTTTCTGTTTAAAAATGTTAGTTCGTTAAAACAAAAGAAATCAATCCCCAAATCACCATCAGACAATCTCGTTACAATGGAATAATTTTTCAAGTAGCTTTATTTGTAATTCTTACCCTTAGATGTACCTAGACTTCTTTTGCAAAAGACATAAAAAATTGATTTTAACTCCCTGAATATAGTGTCTGCTAGTCAGCATATGGTAGCTAACAGCTGTTATTTCAATAGTAATTTATATTTTGTCCAGCATTAGGGACTTAGAAACATTCAGGTATACATATTTTTCTTAACTATATTCCTCTATGTACTTATTATGTAGATTACATTCTCATTAATAATACGAAATTTTATAACTGAAAGAAGTATAATTAAGATTCAATCTGTACAGTGTTCAGTTATGAATACTTCATGCTGACTAAATAGAGAGCATTATTAGCATGTGAATTTATATTGTAGCTAGCTTTTGAAATGTAATTTTCAGAGCACTGTACAATCATACATTCCTGCAAAAAGAGAGAAGTAATCTGAATTTTGGAGTAATTTTCACATGAAGACATATCTGATTCCCACAGGTAAAAGTTAAAATACTCAACACTGTTGAGATTAGAATAAAAATTTTTTATTGAAAACCAAGTAAGAGCCAAGTATCAGAACAGAAAGATTTAGGGAGAAGTGGCAATTTTTCTTGAAAGAAATCCACTTTTACTTTGCCCAGAAACAGAAGAGAAAGGAAGTAGTCATTTCTCTTTTTCAAGTAAAAAAAAAAAAAAAAAAAAAGTTTTGTATGTATGTATGTAAGTCCAATGTATGGACATAGGAAGAAATTTAGTAGTTAACTATTCCATGATACATTTTGTACACATAGGAAGCAAACTGCTCTGGCTTTTTTAATGACAGATAACTGAGACATCTGCATTCAGAGTTGAACATGGTCTGTGAATAGGTGGTTGTTATGAAAGAGTTGGTATCTAATAAACTCATAGTCTAGCCTGATATACAATAACTTCTTCATACATCTGTAGACTCTACTGCAGTCTCTGCTTTTTTTTTTCATAGATCTTAGTGAACAATCACTAAATATGTAATCGCTTTTTGTTTACTCATTTGGCCTGTAAACCTCAACATGAAAAAGGATGTCTGTTCTCATGTTTCTTGACAAATATGTCACTGAAATACACGTATTAAATATATGACTATACGGAAGCATGGAAGAAGAGAGACGAGGATATCTACTCTATTTTAAAGCTATAGCTTTAAATACTGAAGCTGAAGTATTCTTTCAAGTTTCACTGCTGCTGAGGATTTTAATGGTTGTACTATAAGTAAAAATCTTTACTTTCAGTTCCCTTTAGCTATCAGTATATGATACACCATGCCAGGTATTGAAATCTAAACTAAAGGCACAGAGTTATGTTTATCTAGTAATAAAGATAATACAGAAATATTTCAGGATGAAATATTTTTTGGTGTTGTTACTGTCAGTGATATAACTTTTAAGCACAGGAATGCTTTTAAACAAGAGTTATTGGTATAAATCTATTATTTTCCAATAAAAATAAAAATTACTAATTATAATGAAATATTTATAACTTAAATACATACACTTTAAGCATTCAGGCCTACAAAAAGAAAAATTAAGTCTTGGTGTAACAATTATATTAATGTACAAGTCATAGCCAGCCTGATTTATTGTTTTAATCCAATTAGAAAACATCCTCTGTTATTGTCCTCTGTGAGCTTTAATAACACAATAAAATGAACCTGACTTTAATAGCTAAACTAAAATGAAAAGGCTTAGAATCTTATGTATATTCCTCTTTAATTTTCAACTCCTCAGAGACTTGTACACTCCATAGAGGAAGTGTTGATTTCATTGTCCTGCCTCCACACTGCAAAAGTCTACCCTGTAGTTTTTCTATAGGATGCAAACATTTTGTATGAATACTATTTTGCAGAAATAGAGGCAAAGATTTCTAAAAAAATAATTGCATGTAGAAGCTTGATTCACTACAAAAACATCAGCTTTACCTACCTAAACAGAAGGAAATATTTTTACACTGCAATTTGAAGGTCTTCATTATGCCTGGAAATGTAGTTCACATCTTCCTGACTTCTTCCCTTTCTTACTGGATGTACATCCCAATTAAAAACTTATCTTGTACTCTACACTGCTGTTACATACAAGAAGCAGCTATCTATTATCTTAGTATTACAGGATTATCTATCTATACTTAATTTTTGTGAGCCAACATAAGTACAAGAAATGTATGGTGGTTGAGGAGCATGGGTGCAATTCAATTGTATAATGAAATGCCTCTCACCTAAAAAGTTTTACATAAACCATAGTCTTTACAATTAATTGAGAAAATATGCTATTTCTTTTCTGACTTTTCACAGGGGGAAAAATCTGGATACGGCTGCCCAGGGGAAAATTAAGTAAGAGCAAGGACTCACAATCTGTCAGTGTGCATCTTCATTATTTGCTTTATAATGTCAAAGTATTAGTAAAGTTATTTTCATCTGTTTGGATTTCCATTATTGCTGTGCAGAGTGGAAATTAATGAAAGATCACTACAAATGTGTAATGAATGATAAAAGTTCACACTACTTTATCTTTTTATCCAACATGGAATTAATTCACTTCCTCCCACTTGAAATATTATACTGTTCTCAATATAACAAATTTCCATCATCCCTGTTCGGCAACTCTTTCAAATGCAAGTAACAAATGTAGAATGGTTACAGTATCACACATATTGTTTTTGTAAACCACGTTTCATTATAATTTGAGAGGAGGATTTTTTGAAAACTACTTCAGGCACTGTAAACCCTAGACGTTATGTTATTTGTGAGTTCACCACATCCCTGCATTACAAGTTCTTAAATTTTTAACAGCATAATTGTGTCTTGTGAAATCTTTTCATACATAATTCCATCCTCAGAATCCCAGACATGATTTCATTCTTTTAATGTTCTATTTAAAATACTTGATTAAATTAAAATTGTGGTACATCAATAGTAAGAGTTAGAACAGAAAAGTGGACTTGAAAATGTTTTCCTGTTTATATTCTTTTTATAATTTCAGTTAATTTCTTGACTTTTTCACAGCAGAAATGTATGGGTTAGATTCCAGCCCAATCACTAGAAGTTTGTACATCAATTTTTCAAGGGTAAAAGGAAATTAATGCTAGAAATATCTGAGATTTAATCTTATTAGAACAAATTGAACCAATGTGATACTTAAAAAAACCCTGATTCATTAATCAATTCAAGAAGACATATGATAATTTAATTTGAAGTCAGAAGCAATTTGTATCGACCTTAGAGTCTTTTAATACAGTGGAATTTTAAATGGGCTACCCAAATGCTTTTGAATCCTATAAGCTATTATCTATCGTCTGTGGTCATTCTGCTTAAAATGATGGTATTTATCTGTATAGCAGAAGTAATTCATGTTTTAACATCACAATAGTTACAAGTTCAAAGGTTTTCATTGCCATGAATGGATGGAAAAAAAGCAGTTACATCATTATTAATGCACAGGCAATTATTTTAACTCCACCAAACCAGTGGTTCCTGTCTCTGAGTGCCCACTGATGAGACACTGCAGCACAGGGCCCTACACAGCAGCAAGCTAATACTAACTAGTGCTCAATGAACCTCCAGAAATCACTCGGCACAAGGACAAGATACCAATTTAGTTCTATGTGAATGAGTCTGGTTCACTACACTCTGGGAACATTCAGTATCGCCTTCCCACTGTTCTCTAGGCACAAGACACTATGGTTCACCGCTTCCTATATGAAGTTCACAATCAGCCAGTACTACGAAGCAGGATTGGTTGTACTTTGTCTGTATGCTAGTTAGGATCTGTTAGAGGGATAAGTAAACCATAACCAAGATGCATGAGAAAATTACTTTCTGTCTCTACTCAGCATTAATAGTCAGGATGGTCAAGCATCAGACATCTACTCCTGTTGATAAGGAAAGTTTATCCATCTAAACTGAGTAATACGTATGAGATTTTGCCAGTGCTCGCTTCCATCCACCTTCTTTCCTGTTCTGAGGAAACTGAAAAGGAGGCTTATTCACAATGGAGATGCAACATTGGAATGTTCATGTAAGGATGTTACAGAGGTCTTTCAACTACCCCAATTGGCTGTAGTGAGACATGTCCATTCAAAACCACAAGGCTATAGAAGAGTGATGGACATGTTCATCAACGACCTGGATACCAACATTTTTTCTTGACATTTTCCATTTCATTCATTAATGGTTTGACATTCCTCAGGAGGAAGAACCCCATGCACCATTACAGGCTAGGGATTGACCTGCTGGAGAGCAGTTCTGTAGAGAGAGACCTGAGTGTCCTGGTTGATAATAAACTAACCATGAGCCAGCAATGTGCCCTTGTGGCCAAGAAGACCAAAGGAAACCTGGGATGCATCAATAAGAGTGTGGCCAGCAGGTCACGTGAGGTTCTTCTCCCTCTCTACTCTGCCCTGCTGAGGCCTCATCTGGAGTCCTGTGCCCAATTCTGGGCTGCTCAGCTCAAGAGAGACAGAGAACTTCTGGAGACAGTCCAAAGCAGGACCACCATGTTAATCGGGACTGGAGCATCTTTTTATGGGGAAAGGCTGTGAGAACTCAAGCTGTTTAGTCTAGAGGAGACTGAGGGAGTATCTCATTAGTATTTGCAAATATCTAAATAGTGCATGTCAGGAGATTGGAGCATGTCCTTTTTTTTCCATTTTACCTAGTGATAGGACAAGACGTAATGGAAAGAAGCCATTTAAACATAAGGAAAAACTATTTCACTGTGAGGGTGAGGGAGCCCTGGCACAGGATGCCCAGGGAGGGTGTGGAGTCTCCTTCCTCGGAGGTCTTCAAGACTCGCCTGGACACATTCCTGTGTGACCTGATCTAGATGAACCTGCTTCAGCAGGGAGTTTGGACTAGCTGATCTCTAAAAGTTCCTTCCAACTCCTACCATTCTGTGATTCTATGATATTTTTATCAATGTTACAATACCCTGGTATCTTATGGTTCATATTTTCCTAGTGTGACTTTTTTGATTTCTTCTTATTGAACTTCAGAAAAAATTGATAGAATTGCTCTGAGAAAAGATCATTTGGGTTTTTGTTTTGATTTTCATACTCTTTTTTTTGTTTTTCAAATTTCTTTTGGAATAAATCTGACTTTTGTAACCCAAAAAATTGTTGTCAGAATGAATTTGTGGGAAAGAATTAACAAATCCTGCTTTCTCAAAAGATTTTCCATACATTCCAAACCAATGTGCAGGAAAGTCTTAATATTAGTAAGTTAAATGTAGGTTTTGGGGGGTTTTTTTGTCAGCTGATTGCTTTTTATGTCTGTTTGGAGTTTGGTTTTTTTTGTAAGACTGGTACAGATAATATCTTTTTTTAAGGAGAAACTTTACACCGATGACTAGGATGCATTTTGTGATATAGTTAATCAAATAAAAGCACTAAGTTAAGAGATTACAAAGCATTTCTATTTCACATTGTGTGCAACACAAAGAGTAATTTTCTTAATCTTTGAAGTCAAGAATAAGAAGTTCATATTTTACATACTAAGTTAATTGCACAAAAGTCAGATGAGACAGGTATTCCCTAGTATATATTCTGCATTTTTTAGATTTAAGTTAAATCAAGCATTTAAGATCAATGACTTCTGTCATTTCACTAAATGAACTCTGGTCTCCATGATTCTATAATCAGTCTTTTTACTGAAAACGACCCATATCTGCTGATGTTACTGGTGTCATTACACAGAGAGGTGTTTCAATGAGCTGTTGGACCATGGCTTGGGAACCAGCACTCTAGGTAGAATTGTAAACTGAAGTAATGATGCTGACAGTAGGTATGCAAAAGAGTAGAAATAATTTACTTGCTTTTAGTGTTTGTGAGCTATGATATACTTCTCTACAATACCTAAAATTAAGATGGAATCTGAATTTGTTGATTATTCAGTAATTGGCAGCTGCTAAAATGTTGTATTGCTCATGAAACACATGTAAATCATACAGTTTCTAAATATATAGGTATTTGTGTCAAGCTAATTAATATAATCAGAAAATAGCAGTCTGAGCAACCTGAGATAGTTTACCAAACTTATCTCCAATTCAAGAAAATCACACTAAATCTGGTATTTCTGGGGTGCTGCTCCAACACACCTACAGCACATTTCTTGAGTTTGTGATGCCTACAATTTATAACATCTCAGTACTACACTGATGAATCAACAACCATGCTGTTTCAGGCATGATTCAATAAAAATGGTATTCTTACCGATGCCATGTTGCTGTGAACCTGTAAAAACTTTAAAGCCACTCATTTTTCTTTGATATTCCTAAGCTGTCAGACTGAAAAAGTATCATTCCAAGCATGTTCTCATAAACTTTGAGGTGAGATTATGTGCTTTTTCAGTCAGTTTTAATAAGTTAGTAAGACTATTTAAAATGTCTTCTGAACTGTTACTGTGTGATGAAGGCAAACTGCAGATAGTATTTGTCATCATATATTTATTTCTACATTCAGACTGCAGTAACATATTCATTCAGGGATGTTATATGATTGTCTTGAGGGTTTCAATCATCATAAACTGAATACACTATCACTTGTTTAGGGAACAGCTCACTTTACTGTTGAAGAAACATCTATTGAAACATCTATGAAACATCTATATATACCTTAGCTTTTTTGACCCAGGAGTCCTTTCTGCTTTGGGGAACAATTTATACTCAAGGAGAAAGAAGCAAATTATATCTATCTCCTGTCTGCTAGTGAAATGAAAATTATTTTACATTTAGCTTTAGCTTCCTTTTTATCCCAGTACAGTGTATTTCCTTTCTGTCTGAAAAAAAAAAAAAAAAAAAAAAAAAAGAAGAGATTTGTTTCATTATTATACTCCACTAACTTTTTTGCATTTCTGGAAAGGGAAATTTTTGATATAACACATCTTCTAACTTTCCTGGATAAGCTCCAAGAAGTTACTATATATTTTCTGAATTGCTCTGATTTTTACAGCTCATATGAGAGCTGATTGAATCACCTCAGACCCCCTCAAATCTTACAAGCACTGAAATAGTTCTCAGTCATCATAAAGTTCAGACCCCTGAAGTAAACCATCCAATTCATAACACTGCAGTGTGAACTGTTATTTGTCAGAATGTAACACTTGCTTTCAGCTTCAACCTTATGTCTTTTTTTTACATTTATTTTTAGTACTAAGCAGAGAATAGTATTTATTCTGATTGTTAAAAATATCTTTAAAAAAGAAATGGAGAGAAGTGTAGAGATATCACTGCAGAAGACCTATGTATATCATTAACACTGGAAGATTAATGAAATGTGTTAGTGGACAACACTACATGGACAAAACACATGGTCAGCATTTTCTAAAAGATTTATATATTGCTTCTGCTTTCTTTTGATGTTTTCAAAATTCACATATCTCTTTCTTTTTCCATAGATGACTTGTTGGTTTTGCATAATTGAAAAATTAAATTTCATTTCCATTAAAAGTCTGTCTCCTTCATCTCATTCATTCTCATATTGGGTGCTTATATACACTGATATGATCCTCCTGAGCCTTCTCTTCTCCAAGTTGAACAGTGCCAGCTCTCTCAGCCTCTGTTTATATGACAGACACTCCAGACCCTTAATCATCTTTGTGTCTCTGGCATGGACAAGCTTCACTAAGTCTATAACTGTCTTGTACTGGGGAGCCCAGAATCAAAGCTAGGACTGGCAAGTTCAGCCTTGCCAGTGCTGAGTGGAGGGGAAGCACTGATGCTACTCTTACTCATGCTGCCCAGCAGCCACTTGTCTTCTTGGCCCCAAGGGCACATAGCTGGCTCATAGTTAGGTTGGTGTCCAGAGGGACCCCAAAGTTCCTCTCTGTAAAGACACTTTTTCAATCATTTGGTTCCTGTGTTTACTGATTTTGGGCTTACTTCTTCACAGATGCAGGACTTTGCATTTCACTTTGTTGAATTTTACATGATTCCTCTCAGTTCAGTTCTCCAGCATGTCCAGATCCCTCTGAACAGCAACACAAACATCTCATGTAACCTTCACTCCTTCCAATTTTGTGTCTTCTGCAAACCTTCTGAGTCTATTGCCCAAGTCATTACTTGATGAGTTCAAACACTACTGCCTCTGTATCAGCCCTGGGGTAAACCATTAGTGTCTTACCTCTAAGTGGGCTTTGTGCCACTGATCATAAACCTCTTGGACCCAGCTGTTCAGTTTTCAAGACACATTACTGTTCACTAATCTAACGTGTACTTTGTCAGCATGATTATCAGGATGCTGTGGGACATGGTGTCAAATACCTTACTAGAGTCAAAACAACACTACTCTCTCACTACTCTCCCCTCATCTACCAAGCCAGTCACCTAATTTTAAAATGCTGTTCTTAGTTAAGTTTGATTTTCCTTTTGCAAACCCATGCTAACTACCCCCAGTCATTTTCTTGTCCTTCCCATGTGTGGAAATGGCTTCCAGGGTTCATTGCTCCATCAACTATTACTATAATAAACACAAAAAATCCTCACATTGTATCATTAAATTTATGATGAAGCAGGAAGTGAATTCTCAGTAAGACAGTGTTTCCAGTCTGTGACACTGCTACCAGTATACAACATCAAAAACTTAATACTAGCATTATATACTCAGACTTGAAAAAAATGTGAAGTAACACACAACATAAGGAAAGAGAAGTTGAATCAATCTTTAGCATGTTGACTTGTACAGATATTATTCCGCTCCGTAAGACTTATTTAGGTGTAAATTAATACTTGAATCAAAACACATTTAACGGATTAATATATTTTTAAAAGTCTGATCTCATGTAGATGATACACAATTTTGTTTCACCACATTACTTCCATATGGAGCTCAATAATCAGGACTTGTTAAAACAGTAATTTCCTGTTTACTACAGCATTAGTTGCTTATGATGATAGTACAGATCATTACACAAAAGTCTTGATGCATAACAATGTATCTGAAAAAAGAGTAGCATCAGCCTATCATAGCACCACAGTTAGTGTGACAAGCTTCACAATGACACGATACGATAAAAACACCTGAAGATCAATTTTGAATTTTTCAGTAATTCATACATATTCCTCCAAAATCTATTTCAGCTTCCTTTCTCAAAAATGTACAGTGTTAAGTATTCAACTTCTCATGTGATACACCAGTCTATACTTTTCCTTCAGCATAGATAGCAGAAGTGAAATAAAAAGTTTGAATCTTATTCTGAAGTTGCCTTTTATGAGTATGAATTATTTGATAAGAATAGTCAAATGCAAGAACAACCTTTACTGAGCTGACACGTAGTGAACACAGTAATTTAAACAAGAAAATTTGCCTAAATTAACTCAAAAAGTAATGACAGGAACATTAATCATTTTATGGGTTAAAAAAAAATCATCTTGCACAGTATCTTTAAAGGAAAATTAAAGAACTAAATAGCTCAAAGGTATGTCAATGATTTGACATAATGTTTAAGTCCACATAACGTTTAAAGAGTTTTTTAAAAGCATAGAGAAAAAAAAATGCAAATTATTCTCTCTGAAATTAATTTATTTTCATGTGATCTTTTCCTGCAGCACTTCTAAGTAGTTAACTTAGAAGTGGTATTTTTATTATACATGGGGAATCTGCAAGACAATTATGTCAGAACATCTTTACACAGTTGTTTGTTTGAATGTTGTGTTTTCATAGATTTTTTTCTGGGTTGATGATCTGCTATCTGGACACAGACTATGTAAATAATAAATACAGTGATTCAAGCTTTTCAGGATTTCTGTTCAAAAGTGTAATGAGGAATATCTTAACAGAAATCATAAATCAGTTGTCTGTGTCACTGACTTGTTCAGAGTGGATATTTCATAAGCTAGAGGCCCCCAGACAGTTAAAGAAGATACATTTTCACAAAGAGAAAATTGAATATCAACCTAGTTGCTCAAAGTCAGTAAACAGCATCTTTGGTAGAATATGTCTTTCAAAACTTTTCTTAAACAGCATTGCAAGAACAAAACTATTAAAGCATCCCAATAAGTTTAAAGGATAATTCAAGTTTTCTGACAAAAGCTGCTCTCTCAGCATCACTTGTGGTAAGGAATAAAAATGGCAGCACTTCAGGATTAGAAACTTTTTGTCTCGTACTGTCAGCTCTAAAAATGTTTTCAGCTTATCCACTGTAGCTTCAGTGAAACGTTGAGACTCGAATTGGATGGACCACACAGCAATAATAATATGCATTATGTTTTGATGGGGGTGATAAGGATACTCTGAGAAATAGAAATAATGACCTGACTAACACTTTTTTAAAAACAGGTTTTGTCTTTTCAGCTTGGCTGCCATAAGACAAACTAGTCTAATTTTTATTTTGTTTTGATAATTTCTTTAATAATCAATGAAGATTGCAAGACAATACAGCTTAGCAAAAAGTAAGTAAGGAATTCAGAATCTGAATTCTACCAATATAAACAGAAATTGAAGATTCTTGCAGAGTATGGCAGAGTGTATTCACTAGCTTTCTGAAGGAAATAGTGAAGTTCAAGATGTGATGTCCTTTTAGGATTTTCCTCCAGCAATATTTTAATTGATACTTTACTCAAACCAATCAGATGTGAGATAAAACAGAAAATACTGAGAAAAATGAAAGTGAAGCCAAATAATTTCATGATAGTTTGAAATCTAAAACTTTCATTTGTAATATAAACCAGAATATATTTTAGTTTGCAAGATAATGACCCAAAGTAGCTTCTGAAGCTGCTGAAAAAATCCTCCTTAACACTAAATTTAGTCAGGGTTTAAACTGGATTCTTTCAGTTTTATTGAAACACAATGATGCATAGAAAGTATAATATGGTTATAGTGAAGTACAACTAATAAGAATCTATTCATATAATAGAAATAGACTAGAAATACAATTGAAACTAGATAAAGTGATAAGGAAAAGCAATATCCTACACTTTACAATACACAAGGTGCTCCATTCCTCTGCAAGGAGTAGGTTTTTAGATTTTCTAGTTTCTTTTACTGCCAGAGATACGCTTTTGCCACCCTATGAAAAATCTGCTTTAACTTGCCTAATGACAAGTCTATAAAATACTGTTTGTCTTTGCCTAAAGACAGATGACCCCTTAAAAACAGGGAGCTTATTCTGCTGGGTTTGCTCAAGCCTCTAGTGAGACTAAGTCCTAGTCTCCTTGCATAAATCCAGTGCACCCAGCAAAAGCTAATATGTTTCAGTGTTTCATAGCTTATTCATTTCTGTAGCCTGTATAAGTAAAAATGGTTTTGCTACAGAGCACCTAGGAAGTTTTCTCACATCACTAACAGCTGACTAAACAGAACAATCAATAGAATATTCCCCATTTACTTTGGACTACAAGATGACATTAAACTTCACAGCAGGAAATGTATTTTTCGGGTACTGTCAATCATTAATACTGCCGTGGTTTGACATGATAGCTGTTTCTGGTAAGAGGGAAGGGGAGGGGAGGGGAGGGGAGGGGAGGGGAGGGGAGGGGAGGGGAGGGGAGGGGAGGGGAGGGGAGGGGAGGGAGGGGAGGGGAAGGGGAGGGGAAGGGGAGGGGAGGGAAGGGGAGGGAAGGGAAGGGAAGGGAAGGGAAGGGAAGGGAAGGGAAGGGAAGGGAAGGGAAGGGAAGGGAAGGGAAGGGAAGGGAAGGGAAGGGAAGGGAAGGGAAGGGAAGGGAAGGGAAGGGAAGGGAAGGGAAGGGAAGGGAAGGGAAGGGAAGGGAAGGGAAGGGAAGGGAAGGGAAGGGAAGGGAAGGGAAGGGAAGGGAAGGGAAGGGAAGGGAAGGGAAGGGAAGGGAAGGAAGGGAAGGGAAGGGAAGGGAAGGGAAGGGAAGGGAAGGGAAGGGAAGGGGAGGGAAGGGGAGGGAAGGGGAGGGGAGGGGAGGGGAGGGGAGGGGAGGGGAGGGGAGGGAGGGGGAGGGGAGGGGAGGGGAGGGGAGGGGAGGGGAGGGGAGGGGAGGGGAGGGGAGGGGAGGGGAGGGGAGGGGAGGGGAGGGGAGGGGAGGGGAGGGGAGGGGAGGGGAGGGGAGGGAAGGGAAGGGGAGGGAAGGGAAGGGAAGGGAAGGGAAGGGAAGGGAAGGGAAGGGAAGGGAAGGGAAGGGAAGGGAAGGGAAGGGAAGGGAAGGGAAGGGAAGGGAAGGGAAGGGAAGGGAAGGGAAGGGAAGGGAAGGGAAGGGAAGGGAAGGGAAGGGAAGGGAAGGGAAGGGAAGGGAAGGGAAGGGAAGGGAAGGGAAGGGAAGGGAAGGGAAGGGAAGGGAAGGGAAGGGAAGGGAAGGGAAGGGAAGAAAAAAAAGAAAAGAAAAGAAAAGAAAAGAAAAGAAAAGAAAAGAAAAGAAAAGAAAAGAAAAGAAAAGAAAAGAAAAGAAAAGAAAAGAAAAGAAAAGAAAAGTTTAAAAATATGCCTCATCTGGGTGTGACATACATGGTATAGAATAAAGAGTGGATAATGTTCTGGGTTAGGCGGGGATAGAGTGAATAGGTCAGGCTATTCAATCCCACGTGATGTCATGCTCAGGCTCAAAGGCAGCTGCCTTAGACACACATAATTATAAATTAAAATATAAAATATAATTAAGGCAATTTATTTTAGTTTAAAAAAATGTTAAAAGTATTCAAGGTTTTGTCCCTATTTACCCACAATTTTCTGGATGGGTAGCTATAACTGAGTACAGAATACCCCTATTTTTAAGTGTCCAACCACCAGTCAGTTACAAATGAAAGGTATAATTGTATTCCATCTCTTCCATAATCCAAGTCAATTAAAAGAACAGTAACAATGGACCTATGACAAAGAAAGAAAAGCATTTTCATCCACAGGTACTTATAAGATTCTGACTTAAATTCTCTGACCTGAATCACTGAGAAGTGTAGCTACTGGTGACATGCACCAGTATCAGACTGGCCTAAGACAAATTTACTGTGACTATATATCTTTGCCACTTTGCAGTTTAAAGTAACATAAACTTAGCTGAACAAAATACACACTGCAGCAAAACTTTCAAGCTGATTATCTAGAAAGATTAGTGGCAGTCAAACTTTATACAGGCAAATTTCAGCAAGAATGCCTGTGTCAAGCAAAATAAAAATAAAAATCTTATCCAATATGTCTAATTTATTTTATCTTATCCAATATGTCTAATTTATTTTACCAAGCCATGACATTTAAGTTTTGCATATTCAAAGAAACTACAGTGTAATGTAGTTTAGAAGAGATTACTGAAACAAAGCTGCATGTTTTATAAAATTTGATGCTCTATCTCTTCAGAGAAAATTCATAAACTGAAAAATTAATGAAGTAATAGTATAAATTATGTGCTTGGCTTTCATAATTGCAGCAGTGGCTAGATTTAGGACACAAATTAAGTCACAAAAGTAGCTTTATTTATCTCCAAACCCAAATTCTGCTGCATAAAATTGAGATTATAGAATAAAAAGATAACTCTGCAAATAATGCTATGTAAAACAACTGATGGAAATATTATGCTATGCAAGTTAAATTTCTGTAAGGGCAGGGATATCTGAAGACTAGTAAAATAATACAGGACCATATTTTTTTAAAGAATAATAAAATGGTCATTGTGGAATTTAGTCTAAATCTAAGAGGAACTTCCCAGAGGCTAACAAATAAATTAAAAGACAAGTTTCCTGCCATAAAAAAACTCCAAACCTAAGCACTTTTTGGAATTCAGTTAATTGAAGTCTCTCTTTACATGTGTTATACGGTTGAAACAGCTAAAAATATTTTATTGCTGTGTTCAATCTGTGTTCAAACCAAACCAGTCTTCTAAATAAACAAGAATTATTTTCACATTCTACGTCACTCATCAGTAAACTGTCATTTAAATATTGTATATACTTCAGGCCGTATCCCTCTGAAGTTATATTTGCTTTCATTTTACTCCTGGAAATTTTATTTGATAAAGAAAAATTCAAACTAAAATGAGACCAGACAATTCATGTTATGATGAAAAAAAAAAAAAGAGCTTGTTCTACAATATGTGACTACAAATGACAACAGATATCCTAGACTACCTAGAGGACCATAGTCTGCTAGAGATAAATACAAAGAAGATGGGAGAGATGTTAAAAGAACAAAGGTATAGACTATTCTAACAACAAATAAATTAGATCACTGTAAGAAAAAAAAAAAATAAGTTGCTAAAATTTAGAAGTCCTTGAAGTAGAAATGTATAGGAAGAGGAAAAAAATAATTTTGAGAAGCATGAAGGTTTATAAATTGAACTGATTGTAACTACACAAGAGATCTCATGATAGATAGAGATGTGAATCTGCTATTTCAGTACATACTTCCCTAAGCTTCCTTTTTTACTTTTTTTTAGATTTTGCATAGTTTCTGAGATGCTTTTAATATGATGTTGAATCTGAATTTAATTCCTTGACTAGGCTTCTAATTAGTACAGTATACAAGTAAATTGTTGTCCTAATGTTGTGGGATCACCATCCCAGATAATGAGACACTGAGAAACAGCCACTGAGGCATAATTCCATACTGCCTTAGACAATATAGATCATTGTGACTTTCTCGTAATGCCATTTCTCGTAAGAGGGAAGGGGCTGTAAGGATGGCTCCTGTAAGAAGTTGCTCAAAACTCTCAGCTCTGAGCCAGACTTACTTCTGGGGCTGAGCCAACTAGGTACATCCACCATCACTTTTTAAGAAGCCAGAAGATGAGAGTTTTTCCTGTTCTTTCTTCTGTCCCTTTTGTTTTTTTTCAACTGGTGGCAGTGCAAGGAGTTCAAAGAAACAACCATGAGGGCTCCAAGATCAGTGAGGGAAGAGAGATGGATGTGTGCTGGAGCAGAGACTCCCCTGTATCCTATGGAGAGGATTGGTGAAGCAGTGATTTGTTTGCATTTTGTTAAAGACCCTGCATGAGGGACAGTGACTCACTTCATTAAAGACCCTGTGCGAGAGACACTGACTGTGGCCACAGGAGAGGCCTGTGTGAGGAGCCCCATATTCACAGAAGTTGTAACTACAGGAAAGAACACACACCAAAGTAGAGCTCATTAAAATTATGCCCAGAAGAGGCCATGCCCCATGGGAAGAATCCTGTATTAGCAGAAGCCATAGCTGTTGGGAAGAACCCACACCAGAGAAGGTTGTTAAGTACTGTGTCCCATTGGAGAGACGCCATATCAGAACAGGGAAAGAATGGGAGGAGTCGTTCTCATATGATAAGGGAGAAGCAGCACAGCCCATCTGTGAGAGACTGACCACATCCCCCATTCTTTACCCACCCCCCCCCCAGCCCCAAGCAGTGAGCTGAGCCCAGGAAAGAAGGAGGGATGAGGGAGGGAGATCTTAAAGTGCTGGTTGTAATTTTCTCAATCATGCTACTCATTTGCATTTTCTTCTGTTCTGCTTCTTATAGGTAATAGAATAAACTTTCCTTAATTTCCTCTCTAAGTCGAGTACTGGAGTCTGTTTTGCCCAAAACCGTGATTGGCAGCGAGCCCTCCCTGCACTTGTCTCAATCCACAACAACCTTAGTTATCTTTTTTCCTCCCATTTTGCTGAGGCCTCTACTATCCTAATGAGGGTGGGGCTGGGTGGGGGGCACCAAGCAAGAGACTGTCATGGAGCTTCATTTCTGGCTGGGCAAAACCACGACATTTTTGGCACCCAAAGTGGGGCTTGAACCCATGACCCTGAGATTAAGAGGCTCATGCTCTACAGACTGAGCTAGGGTAAGGGAACAAGATCCATGAAATTAAGACTTTTGATGTGACGCTATGATCAACACTTTTAAAATCAAATAAACTTAACTATATCCCTTGATTTTGATGCACTTTTGCAAAGACAAAAGACAATTATGAACTAACTGAAATGCTTGATGGCATAATTACAGAGCTGAATTACAGTCTGTGTTTCTGAGACTAAAGTGAACAGATGGCACATACATTAGAGAGCAGACTTTAATAAAATGAAGTATCTAATTAGTTCTCTGCTAATAGTACCTAATTTATAGAAAATATAAAATGCCTGAGTTAGAGATCTCTAGAAAGACAGTGATTTTTACATAAAAATATATTTAATTTCCAGACTACTTGAATTTGAACCAGACTGCCAAGCTGGAAGAATAAGACACTCAGCTTGCTCATGGCAACCTCATAAATAAGTAAGTCTTCCAGACATCCTAACAACAGAAGTTGTAATATGCACTGCCAAGCAGTTAAGCCACTAAATTTCTCACAGACATGTGGCAACATTTTTTTAGATTCTATACACTGACTTTTAAAAACAGCCAATGTTATTCATGATGGATGAAGTTAGGCAAGCATAAGAGACAAGTGTTTTTCATCTTGAGCAGCAGGGGAAAAAAAAAACTTTAAGAGATCAATACGTACATTCTGAAAATTATGGTCCTACACTGTGTTGTGCACTGAACTTTTAACAGTTCAAGTGTCAGGAATTGAATACCAGTGTTGTCCTCCAACAAGTTTTTCAAGCAACTTCTCTGTAAAGAGGAGATGTTGAGACATGAGAAATATTTTCTTATTTTAGCCCATGAGATTAAATCTGTTCTATACTCACAGACAAGATTTCCTGGAGCTGTGTCAACCCAGTGGCATGGCTTTGCATGATAGTTGTTTCCGGTAAGGGGGAAAGGGCTGTAAAGATGGCTCCTGTAAGAAGTTGCTCGTAACTCTCCCCAGCTCTGAGCCAGACCCACTTCTGGGGCTGAGCCAATTAGACATCTCCATGATCACTTTTTAAAGAAGAAGCTGGAAGAGGAGGTTTCTTCCACCATCTTCTTTTTCTTCTGTCCCTTCATTTCCTTCTGGCTGGTGGTGGTGCACAGAGTAGGAACAGTGAGAGGAACAACCATGCAGACTCCAAGGTCAATGATGAAAGAGAGGAGGAGGTGTGCTGGAGCAGAGACTCCCCTGCATTCTATGGAGAGAACTGGTGAAGCTGAGATTTATTTTCATTTCTTTAAAGACCTCACATCAGCGGTAGAGACTCATTTTGATAGTGAGCCCGTATCAGGTGCAGCAATTCACTTCATTAAAGGCCCCGAGCCAGGGACAGGGACTATGGCCAGAGGAGGCCGTGTCCCGTGGGGGGACACAACCACTTCACTGCAGACCCCGAGCCAGGAGCAGTGATTTTCTTCTTTAAAACTATGGCCGGAAGAGGCCCTGTCCCAAAGGAGGGACCCAATATCCACAGTTGGGAGGAACCCACGACAAAGCAGCTCATTAAACTTATGCCCAGAAGAGGCCTTGTCCCAAGAGAGAGACCCTGTAACTGCAGAAACTGCAATTGTGGTGAAGAATCCACACCAGAGATATTCACCAAGGACTACATCCCGTGTGAAGGAACCTGTATCGGCAGAAGCTGCAGCTGCTGGGAACAACCCACACCAGAGAAGTTCATTAAGGACTGTGTCCTGTGGGAGGAACCTCATGTTGGAGCAGGGGAAGAATGTCAGGAGTCGTCCTCATCTGAGAAGACAGAAGTGGCAGAGCCCATCTGTGAGAGACTGACCACATTCCCCATTCCCTGCCCCCCAAGCCGTTGAGGGGGGAGGAGGTAGAGATATCGGGAGCAGTGAGCTGGGCCCGGGAAGAAAGGAGGGATGGGGGAGGGAGATCTTAAAGTGCTGGTTGTCATTTTCTCATCATCCTACTCCCTTTTTGCTTTTATTCCGTTCTGTTTCTTGTAGAATAAACTTTCCTACTTTCCTCTCTAAGTCGAGTACTGGAGTCTGATTTGCCCATTGGCAGCGAGCCCTCTCTGCCCTTGTCTCAATCCACAACAGTCTTGCTTATATTTTTACTCCCATTTCACTGGGGCCTCTGCCATCCTAACGAGGGTAGGGGTGAATGGGGGCACCGAGCGAGAGACTGTCGTGGTGCTGCTGTGCTAAGTGGGCCAAACTGTGACAGTAACAAAGGTGGACAGCAAGAAAATATTATCTACCTCCACTCTGCACTTATTAGGCCACATCTAGTGGTCCAGTTTGGGATCAGTCAGTACACGAAGGACATCAATAAACCAGAGTGAGCTCAGGAGGCCATCAAGGTGGTCAGGGCTGGAGTATTGACAGAGTGAAGAGAGGCTGAAGGACCTCAGCCAGTTCATAGAATCATAGCATCATAGCATCATAGAATCGTAGAATCATAGGATCATAGAATCATAGAATGGTAGGGGTTGGAAGGGACCTTTAGAGATCATCAAGTCCAACCCCCCTGCAGAAGCAGGTTCACCTAGATTAGGTTGCATAAGAACATATCCAGGCAGGTCTTGAAGACCTCCAAGGAAGGTGACTCCACAATCCCTCTGGGCAGTCTGTGTCAGGGCTCCATGACCCTCACAGTGAAATAGTTTTTTCTTATATTTTGGTGGAACTTTTTGTGTTCCAGCTTCATCCCATTGCCCCTTGTCCTGTTGCTATCTACTATAGAAAAACGGGATACCCCAGCCTCCTGACACAGCCTAAAGAAGGTTATAAATAGTAAAAAAAGTGAAGTTCTTGTACATATTACATTATGAGAGTTACACAAAATATTCAAGATAGGGTCTAGCAAATGAAAAGAAACAGAGAAAAAAATCTTTTTGAGAATGTCTGAAAGGTAATTGGTCAGTAATAAATTACTGAAGTATTTTAAAATTTTCCAGTTTTCCAGACTCTTTAATTCCATTTCTACAAGGACTGGATGATATCAGACTCACTCTTTGGTTTACTTGTTTTATGAATACACAGTGAGATCAGTGTGAAGTATTTCTTCCATATTTGATTGTTTTATCATTTCACACTAAATCTAAATGATTTCTATTACTCATTAATAAATGACAACTTAAAAAAGTAAATGAGGGGAAAAAATGTTTACTGCATTTTGTCAGGCTATTCTCTGTTCAGGTTTGATAATAGCAAGTTTGTTAAAAAAAAATCACTGAAGTATAAATCCATGTTGTGAACATATAATGTTTAAAAATATATTAATCTTTTTCTACCTTCTCTGTCTCAGACATACTTAGAGCAGTAGTAACCATTTTAAATAGCTATAGCTACAATGGTGCAATTTAGTTGATGAATTAAAAGAAAGATGCAAAGATGTTATTTATCCTTGAATACTACTTACATTACTTTCAGTGGAAGATTCTTATCGCTTAGTAGAAGCAGCCTGCTACTCAGTTTAGTTTAGTTCAGAACTAAGGCAATATCAATTAAAACTGAAATAAAAAGAACACTGGTATTTTCAACAAAACTTCAACAAGACTGTGTATTTTGTCTTAAGTGTACCTTTAAAATCTGTCTGCTGATTGCATTTCGTCTGAAAGGGATGTAGTTCATGCACTCAAGCCTGCTTTAAAACGTACACAACAGTATGTAAGGGCTAACAGAGAATTACTTTCAGAGGTTAATTCTTGATCAAAATTAAAATCTTAATGTCTATGAACTCTCACTCGTCTAGAAGTCAATAGGATTTTTCCCGTGTTTAAAACCATACATAAGCCTCTATACTTTACTGATCCAAGGCGTTATCTGTGAGTCATTACTAGCAATGAATGACAAAGACTGAGCTATAACCACAGCACTGATGATTTTATGTGACTCACTGTATTTACAGGATTCAGTCATGACCCAATCCAGTATTCCTTTTAAATTTCATAATATGATAACCTGTTTTCTATTAAGCCAATCTTGACAACAAAGACAGTATAAAAATAGCAACAGAAGCACGTGATGTGCCAAAATGAATACAAAGCTGCCTTTATGATTTCAGGGCTGCTATGACAACTAACAAGTCCCAGGTATAATATGAGAAAGCATTATTTCATTTTCAGTACTACTCACATTTAGCCTCTGAGAAATCAGTACTCCTCAGTAGACTTGGAACATATTGTGTAGTTTAACAAGGGAGACTGCTGTTAGACAGATGGAAACTAGATTTCTTAATCCTTATACAAAAGAATTCACTGTCACCCAGTCCCAGACTTTAAGACTTCGAGACTTCTTTACACTGCTGACTTCTTTGATAAAGTCCAGTGAGTAGCAAAATGCTAGGAAAACTCACATGTTGTGAAGGCTTAGGAGCAAGGACACAAAAAATGCGTTAAGAATCACATCTTCCAACAAAAAAGGAATGCAAATCCTATCAGCAAACTATACTTCAAAGGATTCTTCTTCCATTTATCATTCTAACCTTCTAGGCCGTAACATCAGCTTACACATTATATTTACTTCTGAAACTGTTATTCTCTCATACATATAAATTTTTATTTATGTTATTACATATATTTCTAGTCTCACTGTTATAAGTAGGCAAATAAACTCTGACATAGGCACTGAAAATGCTAGCAAATGTGTACTTAATAATCCTTTTCTTTTCATATACTTTTTCAAAGAAAGTTGATAATATTGTTAAGCTGATCTCTTATCAGCTGCTGATAAGGCCTGGCCTTCTGTTAACTGTGGAAGCAGGACTGCAAAGATCTTAACAAACAAGGCTATGATTCACTGTTATTATATCTGAAATCACTGGGGAGAAATAGCTGTAAGAGGCAGTTTTCTGTCTGAGTTTGGATGTTTGCAAACCTCATTGTGTCCCAGATCAGAAGAAAAATGTCATCCTTTTCCCCAAGATTTTACACTATAACGGAAGAAATGTTTATCTGCTGTAATTATCCTCTCTAATAGAGGCATTTGCATCCAAAATATCTGAGAAAATCTCTAGGTAGAAACAAATGTCCATCCTGTAAACAAATACAGTTATTATTATGCACTGCAGTCTTAAAAACAAGACTTGAGTTGGCAAGTGCTTCTCTTAGCTCCAAGAGCACAAATAAAAGAAGACAATAGTCAGTAGATATGAAGTGGTTTTGAATTTACTGCTGAAAAGGAACAACACTAAAGTGTCTTAAACTTTTTCATTAGCAGAATTCGGTATTTGGTACATTCCAGAAATTTTATATGACAGCATATATGAAGATACCGCTCTCACTGGTTCCCAGATCAAACCTCAGTAGTATTTAACACTTCTATTAGAACACGTCCACACAAATTTCAGACTGCCAAGTCGTACATCTATCAGTGGATAAGGGCTCACAAATGGCTCAAAAAACACAGATAAACAATTGATAAGACTTTGACTCCTATTCTTTCCATACTTAATCAGACATGTAGTGTAGTCTATCGTTGTTACTCATTTGAAAAGCAACATTAATATTCTGTTATTCATTTGGAGAGTGAATCACAAAGAATCGCAGAATCTTAAGGATTGGAAGGGATCTTGAGAGATCATGTAGTCCAATCGCCATGCCAGAGCATGACCATCTAGAGCAGGTCACACAGGAACTCATCCAGGTGGGTTTTGAATGTCCCCAGAGAAGGAGACTCAGCAACCCATCTGGGCAGCCTGTTCCAGTGCTCCATCACCCACACAGTGAAGAAATTCATAGAATCATAGATTGGGAGGGGTTGGAAGTGACCTTCAGAGATCTTCTAGTGCAACTCCCCATTCTTCCTTGTATTTTTTTGGAACCTCTTATGTTAAACCGTTGCCCCTTTTCCTATCACTGGAGATCACTGAGAACAGCCTGGATCCATCCTGCTGACATCTACCTTTTACATATTTGTAGACATTAATGAAATCCCTCTTCAGTCTCCTCTTCTCCAAGCTAAGGAGCCACAGCTCCCTTGGCTTTTCATTATAACGGAGTTACTCCACTCCATCATCTTGGTGACCAACGATAAAGTTCTAATCCTATTTTTAAAGCAAATTGGTAAAAGATGGTCCTGGCTCACAATGTAGAAAGATATAAGTAGAAGTGGAGGATCTTGGCCAAGAAGGCCAATGGCATCCTGGGAAGCATCAAGAAGAGTGTGGCCAGCAGGTCAAGGGAGGTTCTTCTCCCCCTCTATTCTGCCCTGCTGAGGCCTTATCTGGAGTCCTGTGTCCAGTTCTGGGCTCCTCAGCTCAAGAGGGACAGGGAAGTGCTGGAGACAGTCCAGTGCAGGGCCACCAAGATGATCAGGGACTGGAACATCTTTCATATGAAGACAGGTTGTGGGAACTGGGGCTGTTGAGTCTAGAAAAGAGGAGATTGAGGGGAGATCTTATTAACATTTATAAATATCTAAAAGGTGGGTGTCAGGAGGTTGGGACATCCCTTTTTCTATTGTAGCTAGCAACAGGACAAGGGGCAATGCGATGAAGCTGGAACACAAAAAGTTCCACTTAAATATAAGAAAAAATTATTTCACTGTGAGGGTGATGAAGCTGTGGCACAGGCTGCCCAGAGGGGTTGTGGAGTCTCCTTCCCTGGAGGTCTCAAGACTCACCTGGATATGTTCTTATGCGACCTGATCTAGGTGGACCTGCTTCTGCAGGGGGGTTGGACTAGATGATCTCTAAATGTCCCTTCCAACCCCTACCATTCTATGATTCTATGATCTTTCAGCTACACTGACAAAGAGACTTAGAGACTTCTGTACCTTACAGTATCTGAGAACTTTGTACAGCACTTTGGAACAGAGATGCATCGAAGTCTATGCTTTTACCTAGGCACATAGACCAGGAAGCAAGGTAAAATATTTCACATTCTGTGCCCAATTCTACATGTGAGCCTAATCTTGCATTGTAACCATGTGTAATAACATGAAGTCTTCACCTTTTAGACAATAATTTGCAAGACGTTTGAGTCTCTCCCACTCAAAGTAGTATCCTAGAAAACACTATCACCATTTCTAACATCAGTCCAAAAAGCACTTATAAAACTGTGACCAAACAGCAATTTAAGATAACCATTTTACAGCTGGTGACATGGACTTCAAAAGTGTCCTTACAGCTGGTGACATGGACTTCAAAAGTGTCCTTACTCATATGTTCAAGGCCTGGGGATAATATTTTTTAGAAGCCTGAAGTGATTTGTAGAGATACATCTAAATTAGCTGTCAGTAAATGCTGTCGAGAGCACCTTCAAGTTGTGGAGCAATTTAACTCTTACCTTAGAATCGAAGGTGTTAAGGGTAAACCATTATTGTCACACAATAACTAGCATTTCTCAATTCTTTCTGAATGCTCTATATTCTACTGTTTAAACTACATTCCTAACAAGCAGTAACTGAAGTCCTACACAAATCACTGAATAGAAGAGAGAGATCTAATTTCCAAGATGACTGATGTGAGAGTCATTTTAATCTGTGCTTGCTTTAAGGTATAACTTGTTAAATCTTATTTTTTAAAGGTCTAAAAGGTTAGGTCTTTTCAGAAAAGAGGACTTTTACTTGACAAGTTTAAGAATAAATCTCACATCTCAGATGTGATCAGCTTGCTGCTGTCAGGCTGGAGATAACTTGTACTCATCCATGCTGGGCTACAGAAAACAGGAAGAAAATTTCCTGGCATGAATGTACTGCAAGGAAAGAAAGAGTAAACAAATAGTGATTTGAAATATGTAAATTTTCAGCTTAGGTACCGAAATCCTTTTGTAGACTTAGGCCAAATGACCATCTCAAAAACACTTTTATGGAACAATCACCTGTGCTGTAGTCCATATAAAGTCAAAGAAAACATTATCAGCTTTTATAGACAAATAAGCATAGCTTACCTTTTCTCTGAGGCTATCCTCAATCAAAAGTGCACATGACTGTAAAGAACATTGAACATCTATATTCCTCTGAATATTTTTGAGAAAAATTTCCAAAACGGTTTTAAGTTGAAACACAAAATACTTATGTATGTCCTCCACAAATTGATAAAAACTATCTCTTCCTTACAGAGTGACATATTTCTTCTCCCAGCAAACTATCTGAATGCTTGAAGGTGAAAAATACATAGGCTAAAAATGTAGGTCTTTTTGTGGATGATTTCTTTTAAATAACAACATAAAATTACTCAAATCACATCCACTTAAATAAATCATACAGTTTAATTTTAAGCTCAGAAAGTGGCAGCAAAATATATGCATGACCCTCAAGGAGATATTTAACAACTTCTTTTTAAACTTCATTTTACAACATGTAAATCTCTATCCAAAATGAGAACAGCTTTTCAATAGTGTATGATAATCACTCTATAACTATGTATAGAAAGACAGTTCATGTCCAGGTGATATGTGTGGCAAGGGTTAGAAACATATATTGTTTCATTTTCATCAGATTGGAAGGATACATTGTGCACCTGATTTGAAGTTCCAGTATGAAAAGTGATGAGGTAAGTTTAAAAGACAAGTCATGTAACTATTTAAAAATTTTGAGGGAGGGAAAAATTGATACATCTAAGGATTCCCCATTGCATATGTATTCCACCTTGTTCAAGGCTGAGTGAGTATACCACATGGAGTTGATGGAGCTGCATCCCAAGGACCACACTTCCCTTACAATTGCTGAACAAGTTTTGAACAAAGTGTTCCTCTGCCTTTCTCAAACTACAATCCCTCTTGCCCAACTAGGACACTCAGAACTTTTCAGGAGAGATTTGCTATCTAAAACTTATTCAAAATCCCACTTTTATCCCAAAATCAAACCAAAAGTAGCCCAAATTCTTCAATTTTGAAGGAGTAAAATGACCATTGTTACTTGGTGTTACTTCTGTAATACCAAGCTCAGGGTAGGTCACTGTTTTAAGGAGTCAAGTTGAAGACCGCAAGTGTACTGCAGGTAATTTCCATTATATCTCTGAGAACCTTCCAGTTTTGAGAGCAGTTAAAGAGATGATATAATGATATAATTCAAGGATACATCCTTCTGAAGCATTTTCAAAGTGTCATTAAAACATACTGAAGTACTATTATCTAAAGCAGAACACCAAACTCCCTACTTCCTGAGGCATCTTCATGGCTGATGTCAAATTAGTTAATCATGTCCTGAAAAGTATTCCAACTAATCTATCCACATTTGTAATTTTTGGAGGAAGAGCCTGATTGACAAATTTTCAGATCTACAAGTGAAAAATATGTAACTTACTCCATTAGCTACTGTTCAATTACCATTATAATATTACCAGAAATTTGTTTCTGCATATGGCAAAACAAGCTGGTCCATTAAATATTCATATAGTACTGAGTAAGGGAAAGGTGACATAGCTCTCAGCACTCATTAGTGAAGTTCTGACATTACACCACATATTTATATTTTTGGTTATTATAAAACAATATCTACATGGAGAAAATATTAATTGTACTCTCAGATGTAACAGTTTCAGGAAATTTTTAAACAGCAAAACAAAAAAGGAATACTCCACAAACACATTAAAAGCCTCAGAAATCAGAAATTATTCAGTTCTTTAAAAAGTGAAAAGATATATAAAACTTAGCTTATAGGAATGTGGTCATAGTCTCCTCCACCAGCATCACTGACATGGCTAGTATTTCTCCTATCTGTAGAGTTCAAAAACTCAGCAAAACCTGTATCAAACAGACTAGTTAACATTAATGTACACAGGCCCAGTTTCAAGTTTTCAGGCGTGAAAAAAAATCCATAAATATTATGAAATCCTTCTCAATACTCTTTCCCAATAGTCTAGAAATTTTATGTTGCTATCATCTAGTTTTCTGACACATAGTTGTAGAGAGAAAATGAAATGTCTGTTATATTGATAGTAATACAGGATTAAGCAGAAATACATATTATTCAAATGGATTAAACCAGTAATGATTACAAGGAATAGTGATTTCCTTTCCTTCTTGAAATGGAACATTTTAAACTTCTCTTTCTAGACTTCCCTTTCAGGCCCTGTCGCAAAATGCCAAAGTCATTAAACTCAAATACTGGTGACAAACACAATAAACTGTGTGACCAGAAAAACAGGAATGCAAAGCAAAATGAAAGCAGACTCTTTCCAGCAATATCCATGAAGAAAACAGGAGCCACAGTTTTAGAGAAGATAATCATCAATTGTTCAGACAGCTACATACTTCTGTTGATTGTCTTAATATAAATTGTTCCTTGTCTGACCATGTAAAACATTTTTCAAGTGTCCACCAACGTGAGCTGAAATTTCCCACACTTCAGATGAATATTCTAATTGAAAAAATGCTCATCTGAAATAAAAAAATATTCTTGATCAATTTGAAGTAAAACTTTATCTGAAATTTCTACCAGGTCACTTTTCACCAGGTCTAGTACTGAAACATCCACAGTTCTGGATTACTAGTCTTTTACAGTATAACTTGCTTGTGTTGAAAAAGCCTGCCATACTGAATTGTCACATCTTGCTTTACACACTTGTGTTAATGATGTAAAAAGATGAATCAAAATAATAGACTAAAAGCAGAGGAAACTTTTATAGAAATTCATTTGTAGGGAGAATTTGCCTTTCAGAGTAACATTGAGTTGAAATATCAAGCAAATAACCGTTTGGTGTCTGTGATGAAGACACTATATTGGCATTAATAAAGTATATTGCTTTACCTATCCATTTTAAGCATTTGTCTTTAACATTTAATTTCTGTGCCAGAAGAGATAACAACTCCTTTATCATGCATTTAACTCATGCTCAGAACTTTTTATTTCTCCTTATCCAATTGTAATGTTACAATTATGTTCTCCAGTAAATTGTGTCTGAATAATGACAGTCTGTGATCTGATTCTTCCTCTAGAGAGACTAATGAAATGAAAGAGTAAGGTATCACAGAGTTTGGGGAATAAAGATGATGAACAGTTTCTGAACAGAGTAGTCACTTGTATTTTTTTAATACCTATTTTATAATCAACGGGGACAAAGAATTCTAGCTTAAGCATCTAAAATTTTTGAAGCACAAGTAGTGGGGTGAGGGACTAATACACTGTGTAAGAAAATAAAAAAATCATAGCCTCTGCCATGCAGTAGCTATCTGGAAGATAGAAAGTTCCTGAGTGAACTAATAAATTAGAAGGTGGCTGCTACTGGCTAGAGCACTCTCTAGCAAAAAAATGCTATCAGAGATTGTCTTTAAAACAGGTTATGAGTATTTTTTCAGTTCAGTTTTTGTAGGCTCTGCTAGCAGGAGACTAATTATAGGATTTTTTAAGTAGAAAATTTGTGATTAAAAAAAAATCCAACTAATTTTTATTCAAGACAGAACCAGTTTTTCATTGAAGAACAGGGGGTTTTTTGGTATTAAGTATCAGAACAGATAAAATTCCATTGTATGACTAATTCCCATTAATTTTTGTGTAATATTTTTTAAATGGTGACCATTGTCTTAAAGTTGAATGAAAAATAACCCCAAAACTGTAAATACATGTGATTTGTTTACAAGAATGAGGCAGAGAGAAGAAAAAATCCAATTTCAAATGAAAAATATGATCTAGATTTTAAATGTTTTAAAACTATAAAAAATGTTAGGACAGAACACAGCAAACTGGCAAAAATGAAACATACATCTACTTGATTAATGCAGAAAATATGCAGATGAATTTCATGACAAATTACTGACTTTTAGAAATAGTAAATAAATTCAAATATTTTTAATTGTATATGTCAAGCTAAAGATTTCTGAACATTTTTAAGAGAAGTGCTGTGGTTTTTGAGGAGTTACCCTGGGAAACCCGGAAAGTAGAAAGTACTGCAAAGTAAAAGAAGGTCTGATATAGATGGACTTGCTTTAGCAGGCTCTTTCCAACTCCTACCATTCAGTAATTCTGTGATTCTGACAATTGAAAGCTTATTTTTTTCCCAAGAAATGGGACAAATGTTTAGTGTAGAATACTAATACTACCGAAAGTATGAAAAAGTGTTTGGGTTATAACACAAATAATTATTTGTGCTTTCTGATTTTGTGCATAGAGAACACAATAAATGTATCTGTTGAATACTGCTGATGAAAGGTAAACTGTTGTTAGGAATCAACAGGTGTTGTTCTCACCTGTCAAGGTTAGAACAGATAGAGGTACAGACATAATCTCAAGAATTATTCTGGAAAATTATTACAGGACTTCGAGTACAAAGCAGATCAGTCTAAAATTGTTATAGCCTTAAAAATAACACTAAATAATAAAACTTTTTGAAAAGGAATCAAAAATGATATAAGCAAAGAAGGAGTAATCACAGTTTTAAAATCCAGAACAAGTGTCAAACATCATTGTAGACAACAGCACAGCACAAACAAAATAAAGGAAATTAAAGCTCTCAACATATACTGATATTTAATGAAAGTTTGTGGGGTTTGTGCTGCCTAGGAAGAAAAGCAACCAAACAGAGCATCTGGTGAACAGCAGTTTTCCTTGCTGAAGACTCCTTATGTTGTGCACGTTGAATCATTGGCACTACTGAAACACAGTTTTGCAGAAATACATAGTGGTTACTGAGCTGTTATCATTAGCTTGCTCAAAATGACACTATAGAGTAATAAGGTTACACTGCAAAGTTTTAGTACAACTGAAAGCCAGTGTCAATTTTCTGAATTCAGTTTTAGCAGTATCAGGATTACTTTAACAGTTATATTTTATCAAAGTAATTAACCAAGAAAGTTTGCATCAGCAATTGTAACTGTTGTTTTCAGCTAAAAAACAATGTCACAAATTACTTCTGGATTTGGAAAGAGATTTTTTCCTAACAATACTAATTTTGTTTTCATACATATTTGTCAAAAAACTAAAAAACACTCTCTGGCTTTTAGCTTTTAATAAAGAGAAATAGTGGACATTTTAAGAACTTTTAAGAACATTTATATTAAGATCTTTGTTCATATCTAGAATAAACACATCTTTTGGGTTGTTTGCAAATAGGATGGTTAAATACACTCATTTGATGTCATAATGTTTTATATCAGTTTTACCACTGATTGTAAATGCTAACAATCATTAGAAACTGTCTGCATCAGACAGTTAACATCTTACCGATGTTTTCTGTCCCTATCCTACTTTTCTTTCTTATTTCTTCTTTTTCAATATCCTCCTCATTTATTTATTTTTGTTGTTTTCCAATCTTCCTTTATTTTACCCTATTTCATAACCTGGTGGTTTTTTCAATGTTTTTGTCCATTTTCTAAATAGTAGCTCCATCATGTTTACGACCTAGCTGTGAGCTTTCTCCTTTGCTGTGTCCACTACATACTGTAGATGCATTTAGAACCACATAACCATCCTATTTGCACAATTATTAGCACAACATAAAGATCCCTTGAAATCTTGAAAAATAGATATGTTTATGCAAGGTGACAAGTTCCTGCTTTAGGAGTTTACTCTAGCAGTTTTTATTTTCCAGGTTCCTATGTCTTACTTTTTCATATACAGTAACAATTAATAGCTATATATGCTCTGCATTTAAATCTTTCCCAGGCTTTGTTTTTCATGCTTTTAACATCTAATTGGACTAGTTGATCGTTACAGATCACTTCCAACATCTCCAACACCTACAATTTAGTGATTCTGTGATTCTGTTATTCTATAATTACCAAGTCTTTTTCCATATATTTTAAAGTAAAAATAGTGCAGAGGAAAAAAAGAAAAAAGAAAAAGGTCAAAAGGAAAAGTTTGTAGTCTGGTGTTTTAAACTGTTCCTGTAATATTGTAATACTGTAGTATCTGCTTCATGTATCTAAAAAAAAAAAAAAAAGAAAACTAGAAAACAATGCTTCTGCATATATGAAATAATGGTCTACCAAATTCTGGACAACATCACTGTACAGCTTCTGAGAGAAGGGATCGGCAATATCTTACTCAGCAGCAGTACTGAAGTTCTAGTTCAACATCACTTCTAGACATAGTGATTAGAAATACTTTGGCACAGTGAAACAGTCTGCCAGTTACATGGAGGTACATATATATTTGGGTCATTTCACTTTCTGAGCTGCCTCCAATGCACTCGTGTATGCATGGCAGGGTAACTTCACTGTTCTGTCACACTACTGTGTGTCACTACACTGTCTTTCAAGAGGATCAAAGCACATACTCTGATATTTTGAGACAGGATTGGAAAATAAATCTAATTCAAAACTATCTTCATCCATAAGTGATACTTTGAGTCTGTGATTAAATCTTTTTCTCACTGTCCTGCAGTATCCTACAACAACTCTTAAGTAATAAACAAAAGCTCTTTTCTTTTACTCAAACTATTTTCTTCATTTTAGTATGTTGCATTTCTTCAGGATTTTTTTTTCCCTTCCTGATATTCCTTTATATTTTCCAATATCTTAGAATTTGCAATTATGCTTTAACAATGTGTGTAATTATCTGTCAACACTTGTGATGTATAATTCCAAACAATACCTTTTTCGTCTGTTCGGATATATATTTGCATTGTATTACTCAAGATGGAGTACTAAATCAAAATTACATTCTAGGTTTATAAACAGTATAACACAGAAAATATGTAAAATACAAAATGAAACAGCAAATTATACCTCTGAATTTTTTTTATTCTCCAAAATTTCTTGAAAACATTCACTGACAAATACATTTAATCAGAAGAATTAAGCCTTATCCCAAAGCTGGTTATTTAAACCGAAATTTTTATGATGTCAGTTCATGAGAATAAAAGGAAGGTCTCAAAAATAATACAGATGACAGTGTCTATTGTAGGCACAAATATGACTTGGACCAGTCAGCCTGAATAAAGATGGTAGAGATAAGTTAATGCAGCTGGTAAGATACTTCCAATTATCAGAAACAGGGGATACGAGTTAATCAATCGGGCCCTGGGTGATCACATACACAGAAGGAAGTAGCTAGCAGAGGAAGACTGGCTTTGAGTCAACTCTTGGTTGTACTACATTGCCCATGCATGTCTCTGAACGTGCATTACCTAGCTTCTCTACATCTTTGAATAAATATTGCTTGTACCACTACAACATTTAGTGACTCCAATGTGATCAGCCAAATTTGTTGGATTAAGAACTCTCAGTGGAAAATCACCTGGATTCCTGTCTGAAAAGGCAAGTGAGCCTGCTAAACCTGTATAATGGGAAAGGTGATAAGCAAAGAAAACCCTATTGACACCCTCAAGCATATCCTTGTTGAGAAAGGATTCAACTATGAAAGAGAGATTTTGTTAAGGCTTGTAAAATGGGGACAGGATGTAGGTTTCTTCACCTCCCCACAGGAAGTATATGAAATGGGACATTGGGGAAATCTAGGAGACACGTCGGATGATGCTATTGGCCTGTGTAAACTCGTATCATCTAATCTACAACAGCTACAAGCTGAGTGGGCTACAGCTGCTGCTGTGAACACAGAAAATTCTATACCATCTGCCTTCCCAGTAGATGCTAAGAGATTCTTTGGAGTTGGTAACTTTATAGTGCCATTGGCTCTACCTCTAGAAAAAAATACCAAGAGATTCTTTGGAGGTGATAACATCATTTTACCCTTGGCTCCACCTCTAGAGGAGGAAAGTATGGATGTGAGCCCACCCCCTCCAGAACCCCCCAGGACACTGTCCCAGGAGCTGAATACTGCCTGTGCACGTCTCTGCATGTGCATTACCTAGCTTCTCTACATCTTTGAATGAATATTGCTTGCACCACTACAACAGTCTATTTATATGTAGTGTATGCTACAAAAACAAGACATGCTACTCCAAATTGTAAGGCACTGGGACTTGTTTCAGCATGCAGCATCTGACCACTACCTTTCCTAGGCTAGTTCTACTTTTAACAAAACAGCAAATTATGAAGGATACTTGTCTGATCAAAACAAGTACAAGCACTGTGTTTCTTTGATTACTCTCTAATGATAAACGTATACAAAGAAAATCATGTCAAATGAATGTGAAAATGTTAATCATCTTTGATTCAGATTTTCTGCTACATTCTTTGTAGTCAATAAAAAATACATTAAAAGTGGTCATTCTTGTGTCCATCAAATTAGAATTCATGGCGTGTTACAAAAGAATACTGTAAGATTAATTTCAGTATTACAATCTATAGTAAAATGCAAACTTCTTAGTAGTTCTCCCATTAAAATGGGAGACTTCACAAGTTAAAATATCTGATTGGAACACATAAAAACTTAGAGCCTTCAACAACAAAAAGAGTATATTACAAGACACAATCGTGTTAGAATAATGTAGGTGAAATGAGTGATAAAGCACTCATTTAATGATGAGCTAACATTCTTTACATTGATTCTTTTTCTCTGTGTTTTTGTCTTATATGCTTTCATAGTGTCACAGAATGGTAGAGGTTGAAAGGGACCTCTGGAGAGGTCCAATCCACTGCTGCTAAAGGAGATTCATCTTGATCAGGTCACATAGGAACATTTCTAGGTAGATTTGGAAAAACTCCAGAGAAAGAGACTTCCCTCCCCAGGCAGCCTGTGCAAGGGCTCCCTCATCCTTATACTAAAGGAGTTTCTCCTTATGTTCAAGTGGAACTTCCTCTGTTACAGCTTTTGTTCATTTCCCCTTTTCCTGTCTGTCACAAGTCACTACAGAAAAAAGACTTGCCCCATCTTCTCAGCTCCCACCCATTAGACATTTAGAAGTTTTGATAAGGCCTCTCCTCCATCTTCTCTAAGTGAAACAGCTTTCCTTTAAAGCTCTTAGTATGTAGTCTAAACTGAAGTGATTGTCCATCTTCTTGATGTATTTTCTGACTAACCTATTTTTTCAAAAAGTCATTAAGATAAGTTTCATTTATTGTGATCTATGAAAGAAGGAAATCCATCCTTACCCAAAGAAGCACAACTAGGGAAGAGAGAGAAACAATAATACCACAAGTACTTATAAAACAGTAAATTACTTCTGTTGCACTAATACCTAAAGAGATAGTAATGACAAGGCTGCTTGTGTGAAGTCTTAGGCATATAGCTAAATCTAAATAAAATCAATAGAACTTACAAGCAGTTTCTGTATTGGGCTTATGTGAAATCCTTCTTTAACTATCCTGAACTGAGAGAGTTAATCTTCTGAATGACATTTATCTTCATGCTTCACATTCATGTTTGTCTGCAATATATTTTAACAGCTACGTAGACTGAACATGTGATATGATAATTTCGGAAGAAAAAAAAAAGTTCTCCCTTTCTCATTATAATTTAACTTATCAATTAATTACTGAAAATACAGCTAAACATCTGGTGCATGGGGTTGTTCCTTCCCAGATGCAGGACTCTGCTCTTGTCCTTGTTGAACCTCTCTGCCCAGTTCTCAAGCTGGTCGACATCCCACTGAATGGCAGCACAGCCTTCTGGGGAATCAGCCAGTCCTCCCAGTTTGGTGTCATCAGCGAACTTACTGAGGGTACACTCTGTCCTCTCATCCAGGTCATTGATGAAAATGTTGAACAAGACTGTCGCCATGTAATGAGAAAGATCATATTTGTTAATCAAATCATGAAAGAATAGTTGTGCAATGAACCATTTAAAGTCATTGTAAAAGTCTTGTAAAACTTTAACCGTCAAGTTTCTACAATGTGCACAGGTGCAGTTGGCTGAGATGCTTACAGCAGGTACAATAGGTTGCGCAAGAGCTGATAAGAGCCAAGAGAAGAGTTCATGAGCGGGCCACTGGAGGAAGACCACTGACTTCATCCTAGTGACCACCCTACAACCACCAGAAGGCAGAAGAAGACCCCCTAGTAACAAGACGGGCACATGCGCAGAGTACACCAAGGAGCGATGCACCCAACAGATAAGGGCTGTATGAAAGGACGATGGGGGGGGAGGGGTCAAGCACTGTTGGTAGAGCAGAGTCTCCTGGCCACCCAGTGCTGTTTTGCTTGTTTGCCGCTTGCTTAATAAATTGATTTGTGAACTTTTTCACAGCAACTTATAACAGCCAGAGTTGTCTATCAGAGTTGTTCTGCCTGAGTCGTCCTAGCAGATCCCTACTCATCCTTGCTCATCCTCATTATATGTGGTTTCAGCTATGCCAGTGAGTTGTATGTATCTACCCAGTAATTTCTCCAAGTATGAGCCACCTCACACAGCTACATATTTGTCCCTACACTTGCAGGCGTATACATCTAGTTGGTAATAGTTATATTTACACAAACTCTAAAAGCCTCCAAGTGAAGCAGATCATTCAATAGCCACAACAGGATACCATTGTTCTATCTATAACAGACATTCTCTAATTTATACAGTGAAAAACAAAATAGGAACCCAAATAAGTTGACCCCAGTGACTATGTTATCCTAGTATGTCCAAAAAATTTGAGATGCCCTGTCTCCTGAGTTGAGATCTGCTGCTGTCTACTCCTACATCTTGTGCTGCCTCTTGTTTGGAAGGAGGAAGGAATGGACTAATAAAAGCAAAACTTCCTAAACTACGACACATCAGAAAAATATACTAGAGGAAAAGAGTTGTTTATCTTATTATTCCAGCTTTAAGCAGATGTTTCTCCTTTACTCATGGAGAACTGTATTGGATTGGAAGGGTCTTTAGCAAAACAGGGACAATCTTAGACATTCGAGAGTTAAACACAGCTCTCTCGAATGATCTCTCTTCTTTGACTTAGCACTGTGTTCAGGTGTATCTACATTTATCATAGGGTTTAATGCAAAAGAGCTCAATGCTGATGTTATAAGACTGCTTTGATACTGGTTAATAGAAATATGGAAATTCTTTTAACTAAAATTCAGTGCTTGAGGATGGCTTAAAAATCTAACTAAACAGCAACAATAATAAATAAGATTTTTTTAAAAATGATTACATATATTCCTTATTTGTAGTTTTATTCTGTTTATCGATAGAAGATAATATGCTTATCTACACTTCAGAGAGGAAAAATTAGTTATGCAAGTAGTAAAACAGAGAAAATAAATGCCTGATCATCAGCTTTGCAAACATTAAATCCCTGAAGCAGGCATGAATGAGGGAAGCAAGAAATAATTTCTCTTTCTGCAAAGATTCTTACATCAGAGAATATTGTCATAAATGTTTATAAAGCATTGGTCATATCTATGACAATACATAGAGGCTTTTGGAAGTAATCTTTTTCCTTTCTATTTCATTTATTTTTCAATATCTTTAGCTAATTTCACAGAAAAGAATAAAAAAAATGCAGCAGTCTCCTAATGCTTTCATCATATGTAAGTAGTTTCATTATAACTCTTTCAGCCTCCTAACAACCTCATTCATATTCACAAATTTAGGATATACAGGGTAATTTTTTTCATAAATTCTTAAGTGACTTTGCATTTCAAATATAATTTTCAAAAGTTGTTTTGTACTATTATACTTCTGTCTCACTGAAAATCTCCTCATTCTTGGATTCCAGGTAAACACAAATCACTAATGGATCACATCTGTTTCTGCAGCTGGAAGAGATTTTCACCATATCCTGCTAACTCAGACTAGACAAAAAAATTAAGTTTTATCTGTATATCTCTTCTGTTCCAATATGTGCCAAATACCTTAGACAAGTGATCTAGAAACCATAAACTCATATATTGAAGAAGTTGCTTTCAAGTCTATTTGTGGTTAACTGTGTTAATTGGTGTGGATAGTCAGAAACCTATTTCTTTGGTTAGAGAAGATGTGCAAAAGAAGCTCCATGTTTTAAGAGAAGCATCAGAAAACAGAATTAATTGGAGGTAACCAAAAATCAACTACACAATGTCCTAAGTAGCTTGATTCACTGTTGAGGTAAGTCTATTTTTGAGCACATTGGTAAGACCAGATGACCTTCTGAGTTCCCTTCAATTCCAGCCATTTATATTTCTAAGACTGAGTTAAATAAAACAAACAAACAAACAAACAAAGAAAAAAAACCCACAAAACTAAAACAAGGTTGACTTGAAGGAAAGAAAATACAAAACAGAATATTTTACTTGCACAGTTTCAGAGAGAGATCAGCTACAGATGGACTTTTTGTATCTGTACTATTTTTTTTTTTTTACATATTGTTATATGTACAGCTCTCTTCTTGTAGCATTTTTCTTGAAGGCCAAGGAACAAGCTTAATTGTTCAATAAAAGTTTTTCAGTTGCCTGAGGGTTTATCATGGCACTATAATTTGCTGTTATATTATAATTAATATGGTTTCTATGTTAGACATACTATAGAGTTAGAAAACTATTTATATTAAGGAATTATTATAATGTTATACAATTTATCTTCAAGAACATTTCTTCTACAACTTTTCTGAATAATTTGTGATTTGAAGAAGTCATACTTAACTTTTCCAAGTGAATTTCTTTTTAATGTCTATTCTGATACACATTTATTTACTAAAGCTACATACATATAAACCCCAGGCTATTGAACTGTTTGTGAAGAGATCCAACAGGATGGTCCAATATAAAGTAAATAAAATTCAGATTAAAAATAAGAAAAAAATTTGTCAGATGAACAAGTATGCATTTTAGAAGTTTTAATTGAAAAGATAAATTTATTTATTTGTTTAAAAATTGAGAAATTGGTAAAAGAAAAAAATACAGCACCATTTCAGTAATCTTCTGAATGACTTTTACAGAATGGTGAACAAAGGGCTAATTGGGGAACATACAACTTGCACTATAAAAAGGTGTTAAAACAAATCCTTCTATATTTTGGAGGAAATAAGTGACTAAGATTTTTTTGTTTTGTTTTTTTCAATTCTTTCTCTAATTTGAGACTATCGGTAGCAGTAAAAATTCCTGGAAACTCATCTCCTAACTGTAATAATTTCACTTAGGAGTAGGAAAGCATATTCCTGACATCCCTGTTGTGCCAATGTACCTGATATGTCTTTTTCATGTGTTCTTGTCTTATATTGTTTCTGGAAAATAAATGATAGTTGGAATAGTGTTTACAGTTGGCCTCTAGAATGATGTAGTCCCTTCATTCAGATTCATATTCAAGATTCTGAACCCAGTGATAGTTTTCAGAGGTAATTTAGAATGTATGATCACAATATTTTTTTACATTTTTCACCTCAATATTGCAGCAAGTTGGTTTTTTTTTAAAAAAAAAAAATCATCTGCTAGAGATATAGACATGTCAAGGCTATTTAGGATATTGTTAAAATAATAATAATAATAATTTTAAAATATTTTTAAAGTTATCTAAATCATATTCATTCAAGAATGATTAAGAATTTAATATTAAATGAACTTTCACAGAACTTCTTTTCTTTTGTGTGTCTCAGTCTCTCTTCATCAAACCAAAGGGCAGAAAAATCAGAAAAATTGCTGCAGTCATTCTGGTGTGCTTAAAATCCATGTCACTTGAAATGATGCAAGGCTGCAATTAACCACAAAATATATTTTTCTAATGTTAAATATTATAACTCTACATAAAAAAAATCAGATTCCTTCTTCCAACAATATTATTTTATTCTTCCATATATAATGTAGAAATTTATTCCAAAGATGTTTAATACATTTTATCTTTAATTAGGTAAATTATTCTCCTTTTGTAATTCTGCTAGTAAGATATTACTTGAATTAATAATTAATAAAAGAAAACGTCATCATGGATTTAAATACTTGAAACAACTTTGGGGTGTCTACTACAAGGGCCACTTGGAACATTTTGCAAATTCCTAGTGTCAGCTTTAGTCAGAAGTCACCTGAAGGATTTTGTTAATTATCAGAATAACTACTGCTGAGCATGAGTATGTCACCTCTCACTCCTTTATTGGCAAATATCTTTTTAACCACAGATAAAAGATAAAGGGGTAATGACATCACTGTTATTCTTTTTAAGTACAGAATAAAAACATTTATTTGTCAAACTGGTACTCTTTTTTGGCCATCCAAGTCCAGAGTTCTAATCATATCAGACCTCTTCAATCTGAATACCTCCATGAATATTACCAGAGTATAATATTTATCATGTTTTTAGCTTCATGTACATGATTCTCTGTAAGAGTTCATCTACATGCTGTCTTTGTGTGATACTCCAGGAGCCTTTGGATTTACTGTTTTTTAACATCATGTAAATAATGCATTTAGCTAACTTGCCTCTTTTCTAATAATTTGATGAATAACCTGAAAATAATTTGCTTAAAATAACCTTTGAAGACATAATACTCATTTGTAGGTGCAGTGTACAATAATTTCCTTAATAAACTCCGTTGTTTACTCAGTAAAGTTAATGACAGGCAGATCTGGATTACAGACTGCAAGTGTAACTGCAGGTCATATTATATTATTATGAGCTACCACAGCAGTTGCATTAAAAAAATCACCACAATCAAAAAAACACTAAAAATCAAGATTCCTTTTTCTAAGCTCCAGTGAGGCTCAGTCTAGAGAAAGCAGATCTAGGAAACCTGCGGCAGTGCAAGACAGGATTTGTGCATATACAGATGGCCATGTGGTACAATTTTCAAGTGAAAGACAAAGACCATAAGCCTCTGAGAAGATAACCCCATGCATTTTTTAGGTTTGGGTACAGTAACCACACTGACTTGTAATGATCCCTTGACAGACACCTCCTACTTCACATCCATTGTTTCTAATTGCACCCATGTTTAGAAAAGTACATGAGGTATTTTAAAATTCTTCTTAGTTCACAACTTCTTACAAGTCTCCTTAGACAGTTTAATTAGACATGATTTGTCTCATTTCACTTGCTCTTACAGGCATTCCTTAACTATCTATTCATATTTATGCAAATCCAATCTGTAATGTATCTTTAGTCTTTGCTATTTAGTAGTGCACTGTATCACTAAAGAGTTCTGTATTTCAGTTGTGTTGCAATTCAGGAGCAATGTAGAGTTACACGTGTAAAACAAGAGCAAGAACACTTTAATACATTCTTTAAGTAGTCTCTTTCCCTGTGTTTCCTTTGACTTTCCAGTATTTTAGAAGAACTTTAAATTATAATTATTAAGGGTGTAAATTATGTACAGGAACTTCCAGATACCTGTGAAAATTACATAACAGCATTCTTACAACACTGTTATCAAACAATAATTCAGATGAATTAAATTTTTAGGGTTTTTTGGGCCATAATCCCAGAAGAGTCAGACCTGGATAGGAGAAAAAAGGCTGTCTATTTACTCTGAAGGAAGATGCAGTCTAGTGAGTCAGGAAACAACAAGAAAATCAATGGATGCAAAGAGCTTCCTACATACTAACAGTGGTAGTTCACAAAATCTCCTCTGACCATATCCAAAACTAATTCAGGTTTAGCTGTGCCTTACTTACCACTTAACACTCTTAATCATTACCAAGACTAGATTACTGGAAAATGATGTTGGTTTAGAAAGACTTTTATTTTAATTAGTATTTGTAAGATGCTACAGAGTCTTATGTTTTAACAATCATTAGAAAATTCTTTTTAAAATAAACATATATATATATAGATATATATATACATAATTTAGAAGAGTTAAGGATAAGGATTAATGGTCTAGGTACATTTCAAACCAAACACAATACATTTGTTTTTTGTGTGGTAAATACTTTGGTAATAAATTGTTCTGATATTTACAAGAAAAATAAGCCACATTTATGGTTTTCATAACTTCTAATGAGTCATATTTGATGTGATTAGAGTTAAAGCACTACCTGTAGTTGAAGAAGTATATGAGATGTACAGGCAAAAATACAAGATTATTTTTTTTTTCCAGAAGTGACTGACTCTGTAGTGATTTGCAAATTTGGTCAATTTCTAATTGCTAAAGTGACAGAAAATGTACTGAAGAATATCAGTAAGTGACATCTTACAAAGTAAAACAATCATTTTTCTGTGAAAAAAAAACATTTTCAGCTCAGAATATGTATTTACTTTTTTTAGCACTTACAAACATACTTCAATTACTTACACCAGCTTATGCATTGACTATCACTATTTGAATCTTTACATTTGCAATTAAAAATATTTTTTTCTGTATCTTTATATAATACCTAACATATTAGCAACATGTAACTGAGTTGGTAATTCAGTAACCACACTCGCTGTTAACAACCACAGGGACTAACGAGCATTAATGTCTCCATCACTTTTTCCATGCTTTCTGTAATTTTGTTGCTGTTGTTGACACTGTTGTTTAATTCTAGAAGTAGTTGGCAAAAGAGGTAAAATGAGAACATTTTCAGTACTTCAAAAGTATATCTTATTAGTCTGAGCATTAAGGAATCGTGAGAAGTGAGGAAACAAGAACTTTAAAAGTTATCAAATAGTTAAACCCCAATATTCACATCCTTCACACTTCAAGCAATTATAGAGGAGTATCACTTTAAGAGTTCATAAACTCTTGTTTTGGAAATCTTGAATCAAGTAAAATGAAAGGAAAGACTTTGGATCTTTAGTAGCTCAAGTTCTTTGTAATATCACTATCATCCAAATATGTGAATGACGTGACACTCTGATGCTTAATTCCTTTGTCAAGATTTACAGATTTTGACATTTATTGTGACTAACTACACTTATCTATATATATTCGCACATATTTAGCAAAAATGCTAAAACATACTTTTTCTTTATTTAAAGGAAATTGAAAAAGATGCAGCAAAATATTGTCTGTATTTATTCCTTCTAAATGCTATCTGGTGAGAAATATCCTCAGAAAGAATTGAGAACCTTTGTATATATTTTGTGGGATTTGCTCATATATTGTTAAGAGAACACATAAGAATGCAAACCAGAATCATTTACCTGGGCAGAAAAACTCTGATGGTCCTGTACAGTTCTTTTATTTTTCTCAAGCTATATGGTAGATTTTTTAAAAGTTCAGCAGGTGGACACTTTAACTGATGTTCATTGTTGTTACAGATAAAAATGTAAGGTTCACAAGAACATCCTCTCTCTTTATTACATCCTCTCTCCTTCACTGTTGTACGGCTTTTACAGATTAACATTTATCAGGTGTTCCCAGCGTGCCCTTCTTCTTTGAAAGGTCTTCGTACAATCACTTTTATGCTGTAACCTATACTCTCCATATTCCATGTCAGATGTGTACAGCTCTTACTTATCCACAAGTATGATCATCTTTAAGTCTGTCCTCTTCTTATTGTGAATTTAGAATTAATTTATCTGCTTAATCACTATTCTACTAATTTTGTATTCTTGATTTCCTTTCTCAAGTCTGTATTTTTCTTAGAATTTTAAATCACTTGAGGGTTTTAAAAACCCCAAAGAATGGACTTCTGCACTAAACAAATAATAAAAACCTCATAATTTTTTAAAGTAAATTATACTAGTCAAACTTATTGGAGAATATAAACTCTATCTTGTTTGTATACTGTATGGAACAGTAAAAACATTACCTCACTATGCTGCTTCCTTATGATGAGCTCAGTTTGTGCCAGGAATTGCCATTCATTTATAGCTTTTTGCTTTGTTTTGCTCATTGTGTAGTCAAACATTTTATTAACTCATTTATCTTAAATTAAAACTTGCACAGCTCCTACAAGCGAGCTGTGAGTTAATATCTGAGCAGCTGAATGCAGCATTCTGAAGCAGGAAGTGAATAATAATGCTGCAGAATATTGCTGCATCCAATTGTTATTTTTTTCTGATGACTCAGACAGCTACAAGATATAAGACAATAGAGAATACAGAGTTGGCTATTTTCTAAATTTATTGTTCATTCCTTTTGATCAAGGAGTTTTTATTCTTTCTGAGAGTTGCCCTTTTCTCTATGAAAATTGATGGTCTGGCTTATATTTTTTGAAATATTACATTGAATGTATATGTGGAAATTTAACACAATTTATTTATGATCTTGCCTACATTGATGAAACTTGTATATTGGCAACAGGGATGTTTTTGTAAATGGAATTAAACCCACAGTTTGGAAAAGATTCTGAGGTATTTACTGGGACAAGTTTACTATCCAGCTGCAATGTATTGGATCCAATTTTATCCATTTTGATTTTGTGAAGACTATTACTCTGTGTATCCCATGGACTAAGAGAGCAAATTTCATTCATGTGATTAGTTGGATTTTACTTTGTCAGTTACACTGTTGCAAATTCTCTAGTGTAGATAGATCCCTCCCTGAATGTTGCATATCTTTTTATTTGATACATTTCCTACTGTTTCTTACTTACTGATATTAACATCCAATTCAATAACTAAGTTCTGTATTGCTTGTAGTGCTCTATAGAACAATTACTAATGCAAGTTTCCAGACAAAACACTACAAAGGCAGACATAAAGGAATATTTTCGCAAATTATTGCATGAAAGATCTGTTATTTACCATGAATTACCAGGCTGCTGAAGATAATATAGAAGTTGTTTGTATCATTTATCATTCAAGTGGAGTGTTGATAAACTATGGTCAAGGAAAGCAATGTAGTGAGCACTATATGGCAAAAATTTGTGTTGCAGTGATTCAACATCTATGTGTTCTACAGCATCCAAGAATACTTCTCTCAGACGCTTCTGAAGTTACACAGGTTTCTCAAATTTCCCTGTTGTAGTAAAATGGAAAGGAAAAGTTACAGATCTCACTTAAATATAACAGCATAAACATCTAGATGCTGTCATGGTTTAAGCTCAGCTGGCAACAAAGCACCATCCAGCTACTCACGCCCAGACATACCACCCTCTTCCCCCACTTCCTATAGAATGGTAGAGGCACCAGTGAGATGGTAAAAAATAATCAAGGGCCTTGTGGATCAGGGGCGGACAAGGGAGGGCTTAGTTGCCAATTATGTTTCCTGGTAAAACAAACTCAACTACTTGGCTTGGGGAAGAAAACAAGATCAGTTTAATCCTCCACCAACTAGAAACAGAACAGATTGAAACAAACGGACTAGAAAGAAAAAAGAAAACAGAACAGAAAGAAAAAGCAGAGGACAATGGTGAGAAAAATATAACCATCACCTCTAAAATCCTGTTCTAATACCTCCTCCTTAAGTCATCATGGAGATGCCTAATTGGCTCAGCCCCAGCAGTAGGTCTAACATAGAGATAGGGAAAATTTTGAGAAACTTCTCACAGGGGTCACCACAAACACATTAACCCCCACCCCCAATCTCCACCCCCACCCCACCCCTCCCCGATCACCAGAAACATCTCTACACAAACTCAACACAGATGCATAGCTGTTGATGAATTCAGAAACTGTGTATGATGTTATGAAAGCAGCTGTCTAGCCACAAAGAAACTGAATTTCAAGTGCTAGCCTACTTTTTCTTCTTGAATGAGATAGACTCATTACATCAAGCCAACTTTATTTGCAAATGGTTTTGTGTACAAAGACTACTTATCCTTCTGGCAGATGGATGACTGATAGTCTTAAATTTGGAATTTAATTTTACTACACTAAACATTCAAATTAGTATTTAGTCTCTTTCTCATTTTGCAAGTTTTACTTAGCATTGATTATTTTGTATAAATTATTTTTAACCTAATAATAATTGGAATCTCCAGGGGTATTTGTGTTCTGAACTACAGTCTGCAATGTTTTTTGTTACATCATATGGACATCTGTCTGTATTTTTTATTCTTAATCAAATGCAGAGGTCTTAACATCATTTTAAAATAAACCCTGAGGATAAGTAATTTTATAATTTTAAGATAATAGTTTTGTACAGCTCTCATTCACAAAAAAAAAACCCAAACACAACAGAAATAAAATCATGATGTTAGCATACAATAGACTTGGGGAAAATGCTTCTGTATACATTACAGGCAATTTATTGATTTTAAACTCACCTTTGTGAGTAGTTCATGAGTTTCACGTTATTTTTCAAGAGTAATTCATGAAGCCAAATTTCTTATTTCTTTTGACATAACTTTAAAGCTGAATGCATTGCAATAATTTTTTAAAAGATTTTGTGAAGTAATATGAAATAAAAGTAATTTGAACTTTCATTTTCTTGTAGTTTTATCACCCATAAAGAACAGATAACAAACTCTTAGAAGAAAAAGTGGTATTCTACCAAATCATGACAGCTCTTTTCATAAGCAGCTAATAACATATCTTTCATAGTGTTTGTAATATCATCTTTTCAATGATCAGAAAACTTTTAGAAATTATCAACAACATATTTTTTTTTAAATCCTAAACAACTTTGCTATGTCATGACAACATAGTTGCTTATCATAACATACGAAACAGCCCAAGTCTGCATGAGGGATGATATCCTGATACATGAGACAGAAACTAAGATGTTATCAGAAATCCAGTTTTGGAAAGCTAAGACTGTCTAATAACCATATGCATTGCAGGAACAATCTAACATCAGGTCTACATGGCAGTTTGCTCTAGAAATGAACAAGAGGAACAGGCTTATATTGTTATACTGTCCCTGGGGACTTCTTCATATCTTATGGACTATAGTCAACATTCATTGTATATAATTTTGTTGGTTTTCCTTGTGTTTAACCACTCTCACAGCTGTTTGGTTAGAAACAAAGACAAACTAAATTGTCTCAATGCACTTTTCTCAAGGTACAGAAAGTTTAAGTCCTGGCTCTTATCCACTTCTGAACTTTCTAATGACAGACCTGTTCTTCATTCCAATGTCTCCTCATGGTTCCAGTGACTTACTAAGGTTCCAAATGCACAAGTGAAGTTTAACAATACAAAAGATACATCAGATTGGAATAAAACTGCATTCTTTACTGGATTTTTTGAGACTTCTGGTAGAGTTTCCATAAGCAAAAATCTGTTGACATGTTTGTCCTCCTAGAACTGAGTCTTTTGGTTACTCTATGCTTTGATTCCCTTACTGTCTCTCTATAAAAGTTCCTGAACAAGGATAAAACAGAAGAAGAGAAAAAAAAATATTCTTTCATAATACTCTTAAATAAGATTATTTTCTGTACAGCTAGTTTTGAATTTTTATTCCATGAAAACAGGAAAGCAATCAATTTCATATTTACACCATTGGTTCATCTATTAATCAATAACTTGACTTTGCTTAAGAAATCATTGGGAAATGGTGAGATATTTAGTGAGAGAAATAGTGAGAAATACTAGAAGCTATCTTGTGTCTCTCATGACTATTAGATGATCCGCTCTATTCTTTCACTATTGATGCTTTGAGATTTAATAAAAACACATTATATTTGACTAATGAACCATGTCCTGACACTTTTAACAGGGTAGTAATATGGTGAAAGCTGGAACATCAGAAAAAAAAAATGAAACACATAGGAAGACTTTTAGAAACAAAAATGAAGTGCTCAAAATTTCAGGGGGAGAAGGGGTTAAAGCAGCTGTCTTGCTAAATTACTTTTGCTGATGATAATGAAAAAAGATTACTTTCACAAATCTAGCCCTTGAATATCTGATTAGACAGTTGAGCTTTTAAAACATTATTAAGTACTTAGAAAATGGAAGATCTCTAAATTCAATCAACATGTCAGATTAACCAGACTGATGAAATATCAAAATGTAATAAACTGAAGCTGGACTAAAAAAACATTTGAGAAAGCCAAAGCTGAAGTACAAAATCCTTAAATAGATACAGAATAGCTGGAATATAAAAAATAAAAGCATGTGTAAAGTAATACTAATGCATTAGAACTGCTTTAGAAATACAAAAATTTCCAAAGTCTATAAAATACATTCACATACATATGCATGAACCCAACATAATTGACATCTAATGAAAAAAAGAAAGATAAAAATTTAAGGATATTGTTTTCTAAAGACTAAAAGAGACAGAGAAAACTCTGAAGCATCCCTAACTCTTTTACAGTCTCATACCTACATTAAACCAATCTCTGTAGTATAAAACTTTGTCATTTTTCTACTGTTGAAGCATTAAGTATTTTTTTAATGCTCTGTCAAGATGGTTTGTAAATTTGTCATAGCTATGTAAAACTTGCAATACATTAATTGACCTTTATATTTATAGCACAAAATGAAAGAAGGACTATTAAAAGGGATTTTAAATTCTCAAACAATAGAAATCTTTATTTAGACCTTCTGATAAGTAGAGCTTTTCAGCTTGCCAAGTCTGTTTCATCACTTGTTGAGTGGTACTAAATCTTCAGAACACAAAGACACCTTTTCACTGACTTTGAAAGAATGTATTTCTTGGGCTTGTTTGTTCTTCATCCACACAACCCAATTTTTCATCTTGTTAATACATTGTCCATCATTAATGTTAAGAAAATGAATTTTTGTGTATGTATATCTCTAGCAATGAGGTTTTTGTATCATAAGCAGGGTAAAAAATTAGACTGTCTTTTATGCACTGACCGGTAATATGCCCTGTCTCTTTAGATTGAAAAGACATCCAAAGGAAATGTATGCATGTGGTGAATTTGTCATTCTATTTGTTTTCAACATTAAGTGGTGACACAATTTCAAAATTCCTCTTGATCTATTAAAAAAAAAAAATGCTATCATCTCTGAACTGATCATGTTATTATTGAACTTAGACAAAGGTATTCAGCCTTTGACAGTGAGTGAACTCAGCAAAAACCATCAAGTTCTATGCCATTTTGGAAACTGAATATTAAATTAATGTTCAACAATTATAAACAAGCAGTTACAAGATGAAATCTATGGATATCCACAGAGGCTGAAATGACAATATTTTGGTATGATTGTATCTCCATGGTGTGTGCAGTAAAAATGGAAGGAAGAGAAACTGCAAATAGATTATGAAAAACCATTTTAAAACTTTCTGCGAAAATAAGACAATTCATGTGATGATATTAATTTATAATTTCAATAAAGTACCTTCTGTATTTTTTTTAAGTATATAAATTATAGTTGACTTTTAATTCTGATTAACAGAGAGAGAATTAAGATGAAGAAATGAGAACTCATTAAAAAATGAGCCCATGTGCTTATGTGTCTAAAATAGAATTTAAATGCTAATTTTAGGCACATAAAAAATCCTAACTATGATAAAAATTGCCTACATGATCTTTGTGTCTGACTCACTTACTTAGCATGTCTGAGCACCAGCATTGATAAGCACTTGGATCTTGAGCAACAGAAGTGAAAATTTTTGGTGTTTGCTACTTTGCTGACAAAACAGACTTGACAGCCCTACCCAGTAGTGGGGATCCTCAGGACTACCACATTGCCTAACTAGATATTACTGAAGGTTGTAGATATATTGTTCTGCAATTACCTAGAAACACCTTGAAAGCAGAACAGCTCTCTCCTGAGCCAGTAAGAAAACCCCAGTCTTCACAAACGGCATATTTTTTAGTCTTCCGTATTACATATTTAATATTTTATTTCCTGTCTATATGTAGAGTAGTCAGCATCCCTTTTTCTCCTTAAATAATGTAGATTTTATAAGAATGGGGAAAGATTTGTTTTACATCAATTTGAAAACACTTGATATTGACACTAAACTCTTTCCTCGATGCAACGTGTGCCTTCTTTGCCTGTGCAGTACACACAGAAAATGATTTTTCTTGGTAAGCTTCCTGTTCATCTCCCTAGCACTTCAATATGACATTTTCAATGACACCTCTTACCTACAAAAAATCCTGTCTGCTACATAAATTTGTCCTTAATTAGTACTCTTCTCCCTGATTTTTTTTCCATGATGAGTTTTTAACAAATAAATTGTCAGGTGTCAAGTGAAAAAACCCTGACAGACAAAGCATATGTCTGGGAAGAGGTGTCTGGTAGATATCAACAGCCATCTGTTCTCTTTCATTGTATAAGTACTTCCGTCTAATGCAGAGCATTTCACAGAATCACAGAATCTCAAGGGCTGGAAAGGATCTCGGAAGATCACTTAGTCCAACCCGCCTGCCAGAGTAGGACTGCCTAGAGTAGGTCACACAGCAACTCATTCAGGTGGATTTTGAATGTCCTCAAAGAGGAGATTCAACAACCCATATGGGTAGCCTGTTCTAGTGCTCTGTTACCCTCACAGTGAAGAAGTTTTCCTTATGTTTCTTTGGAACCTCTTTATGTTCCAGCTTGTACCCGTTGCCCCTTGTCCTGTCATCGGACATCACTGAGAACAGCCTGACTCCATCCTCCTGACACCTACCCTTTACACAGTTATAAACATTAATGAGGTGTCATCGCTCAGTCTCCTCTTCTCCAAGCTAAAGAGCACCATCTCCCTCAGCCTTTCATCAGAAGGGAGATGCTCCACTCCCTTCATCATCTTGGTGGCCCTGCACTGGACTCTCTCCAGTAGCTCCCTGTCCTTCTTGACCTGAGGAGCCCAGAACCAGACACAATATTCCAGATGCTATCTCCCCAGGACAGAGTAGAGGAGAGGGAGAACCTCTCTTGACCTACTGCCCACAGTCCTTCTAACACACTCCAGGATGTCATTCGCCTTCTTGGCCACAAGGGCACATTGCTGTCATCCTGCTGCCCACCAGCACCCCCAGGCTTCTTTCCTCTACACTACTCTCTAAGAGTTTACTCCTCAATCTGTACTGGTATATGGGGTTATTCTTTCCCAGATGCAAGACTCTACACTTGCCCTTGTGGAATTTTATTAGATTTCTCTCTACCCAATTCTCCAGTCTGTTCAGGTCTCATTGAATGTCAACACAGCCTTCTGGTGTGTCAGCCACTCTCCTCAGTTTAGTATCATCAGCAAACTTCCTCACAGTGTCCTCTGTTCATTCAACAAGATCATTAAAGGATATATTTGCTGAAATGTAGCAAAATTCAGATAAAGAGCAAAATTATTGTGCTTGATATGCCATGATTTGATATTTTTTTTACTACATATTATGATCAAGAACAAATTATGTAACAGGTTGAAACACCCATTAAGCCCACTGAAAGAAAAGCATTAAAAAATTCAAAAAGGGCAGGAAGGATGACTCAGGAAACTACAGGCTGGTCAACCTCACCTCCATCCCTGGAAAGAAGATGGAACAACTCATCCTGAATGTTATCACTAAACATATGAAGGAAAAGATAGTTATCAAAGGGAGTCGACATGGACTCACCAAGGGCAAATCCTGTTTGACCAACCTGATATCCTTCTATGAGAGCATAACCAGCTGGCTAGATGAGGAGAGAGCAGCAGATGTCATCTACCCTGACTTCAGCAAGGCTTTTGACACTGTCTCCCATAACATCCTCATCAGAAAGCTCAGGCAGTGTGGCTTGGATGAGTGAACAGTGAGGTGGATCGAGAGCTGGCTGAACGACAGAGCCCAGAGGGTGGTGATCAATGGCACAGAGTTGAGTTGGAGGCCTGTGGCCAGTGGAGTTCCACAGGGATGTGTTCTGGCTCCAGTCTTGTTCAATGTTTTTATCAACGACCTGGATGAGGGGACAGTGTACCCTCAGCAAGTTGGTTGATGGCGCCAAACTGGGAGGACTGGCCGATTCCCTAGAAGGTTGTGCTGCCATTCAAAGCGATCTCGACTGGCTTGAGTTGGGCAGAGAGGAACCTTATGAGGTTCAACAAGGACAAGTGCAGAGTCCTGCATCTGGGAAGGAACAACCCCACACACTAGTACAGGCTGGGGATTGACCTGCTGGAGAGCAGCTCTGCAGAGAGAGACCTGGGAGTCTTGATTGATGATAAACTAACCATGAGCCAGCAATGTGACCACGTGGCCAAGAAGGCCAATGGCATTCTGAGATGGATCAAGAAGAGTGTGGCCAGCAGGTCAAGGGAGGTTCTTCTCCCCCTCTACTCTGCCCTGGTGAGGCCTCATCTGGAGTCCTGTGTCCACTTCTGGGCTGCTCAGCTCAAGACGGACAGAGAACTTCTGGAGAGAGTCCAGTGCAGGGCCACCAAGATGATCAGGGATATAGAACAACTTTCATACGAGGAAAGGCTGTGGGTACTGGGGCTGTTTAGTCTGGAGAAGAGGAGACTGAGGGGGGATCTTATTAACATTTATAAATATCTAAATAACGGGTGTCAGGAGATAGGGACATCCCTTTTTTCTATTGTAGGTAGCAACAGGACAAGGGGTAATGGGATGAAGCTGGAACACAAAAAGTTCCAACAAAATATAAGAAAAACTGTTTCACTGTGAGGGTGAGGGAGCCCTGGCACAGGCTGCCCAGAGGGGTTGTGGAGTGTCCTTCCTTGGAGGTCTTCAAGACCCACCTGGACATGTTGCTATGTCACCTTATCCAGGTGACTCTGCCTCTGCAGCGGGTTTGGACTAGATGATCTCTAAAGGTCCCTTCCAACCCCTACCAGTCTATGATTCTATGATTCTGTGAAAAATATTTTCTTTGACTTCTGTGTTAACAAAAATCAAGTTGAAATAGCCCATAATCTGACGAAAGTTAAGAAAACTCCTGGAAAAAACACCTTCAGCATTTCTTAGCCTACTCTACTGTGGAGACGTGTAACGAAAAATGCACAAAATTTAAAATACAGCTGCTAGTATCCACTATCCCCCTGTTTCAGACTACCAACCCTACACCTTTTTTTTTAATACACTTATTTTTTCTACTTCATTATAAATGTATTTATGACAGAACCATGTCATGGCAAATACTTTATTTAATTGGAAAGGCTTTTTTGTGTTACAACATTAATTTTGTAATAGACATTTGTTGCAAAGTTTCTCTAATACTCAATCCAATTTGTATAATTAGGCCTACATTTATCAAACTTTCCATTCTTTGGTTAGATAAGCCTTCTACTGATATCAGGCAGTCACAGCTGTCATGCAGGATTTTGTGATGTGAAAAAATTTAATCATCTGTCTTTTGACACTACAAGCGCTTAATAAACATTTATTTTAAAATAGACTGTGGTCATACATATTTTAAATGCTAAGCATTTACCATTCTGATTTTCTACTAATATGATTAGTTGCTAAAGTTTAGTTTGCAGTTCCTTCTTGAAATTAATAAAAAATTCTACTCCTGAAGCTGTGTGGCAGAGTTGGGAGGTATTGTTTATTTTATCCTTTGGTTGCGTAACTAATGGGAAGGAGGAATCAGTATTTATACAGCAACATTAAGCAAAGTCAACTGAAAGCAACTTCCAATTATAAATTCAGCCTGCAGTAACCTTTTCTTCTAGGAAAAAGTAGTCAAAAGGAAAGGTAAATGTTTTCATAGTCACTTGTGACTGACCTCTTCATCTGAAATAGAAGTTTGAGTGTTAAAATATTAATCCTCACCCATGGGCATTAGTGTGCTGTATTTAAGATGTTTGGATTATATTGTATACAGAGAGAATTTAGAACATGATGGCAAGTAAACTCTGGAATGGTTATTAAATTTCCACGTAAAGCCTCGGAAGAATCACAAGCCCATACACTGAGAGAGGCTTGAGCACCAGGAGAGATTTATTTTACAGATCTACTGCAGTGTTCAGAGCTGCAGGGGACATTACAAAAGAACAGCTTCATAAGCATGCAGTAGAACTAAAAATATGCAAAGAAATTCCTAAAGATGAAAAAGAAGATGGGAAAAAGTGACAGAAGAAAACAGAAGTTAAATGTAGTCTTAGATCTTTCACTGAGGCCACAACTTGATAACTAAGAACTTGGCTGTCAAAAGCTAAAGACTAGAAACCAACTATATTGATTGCCAGTCATGACATTGGCTACCTTCCAGTTTCTGCACTCCATGAAAAGAACTGAGGAGCATGGATCCAAAGAGAAAATAATTGTTAATGTACAGCTTATTACAGCTCATGAATAAGGAATTCATTTATTGCTTAGTAACAACTATCAAATATAACGGCAAAAATTGGGCCTAAAGAAGACAATTCCAGTATGGCATCTATCAACAAGAAATACTGGCTGCCACAGAAGCTATATAAACATAATAATAACAATAATAACAAGGTTGATGTAATAACATCATAGTAGTTAATATAACATAGCTATCATAGTAACGAAGTGAATTACTGGACTGTGTTGGTAAATTAAATAGCACTGTTTTCCAGGATTTTATATTTAAATATAAATATTGCAAGACACTGCAAGTACAATAAAATCTTCACATTTTGGTATTAATGTACCAGTGTCTTTTTCAATTGAAAAAACAATTAGAGATTTGTTTGTAAAGCTCATGGCCCTGAGGCTTCAGATATAATTCCATAGACTGAAAGGGGAATTATCCACTTTGTGATCAATTACCTGCAGGGCAGTACTGAAATTTCATACAGAAATAAACAAAAGAATATAAATTAAATTAAGTATTTTGAAGTTTGCTTTAACATAACAAAACATCACTGTATTACTATGTTTTTAAAACATTATTCCGTCTACAAGTTATCAACAGACAAGATTAATATTTTTGATAAATATTTACATGCCTCATACATTACATAATTAAGAAAAATATACTATTAACAATCAAGTTGGATGTTGAGGGTCTTTTATATCACACATGGTCCTAAACTGAGATTTTAACTTCCAAGATTTTCAGAATTACAAAGGTACATTTCTGTTTATCACCTTCAAACACTCAATGTTGAGGTATGATCAAGAATCATAATGGCTGTGGGGAAAATAAAGGCAGAGTGTAAGACATAGGCAAAAGGAAGAGGAACAACTTCAGCAGATTAGAACTTAAGCTAAGCATAGAAAATTTACTAACAAAATCCATATCTACAGATCCTCTCAAGGCTCATGTAAGACTAGAAGCAGAGGAACCTTTACATCAGAGTGATATCGCCTATGAACTTTTAGCAGACAGCGGTCAGAAGGACTACTCACACCGAACTGCATCCTACTTCTAGGTAGCTGGGCTAAAGAAAGAAAGGAGAAAACACTCTCTAAGGAACATCTCTACAGTACTTGAGACCTACATTCAACTGAGGGCAAAACTAACAGAAGCTAGGCATGCCTTTGACCTGTGGACATTTTCGTAAGCAGAAATATGAGACAAAACCTTGCTTCTGTGTAATCTCCCACCAACCAAGTTCTCACTAGTATTATTTTCTCTAAGTGACTTCCTACTGCCTCAATGAGAAGTATTACAGAAGAGAATATCATCATCCCAGATATACTCAGGCTGGGAAGATGTACTTATTAGAATTTAAATAGATACTTCCAGATTTGCAGACAGAAATTATGCAAAGCTTATCAAACTCAACTCTCAACTCCTGTTTCTGCAGTTCGTTTTTTTGTCTTCAATGACAGACATAAAGGTGAGCACACTTGATAATTTATAACCTTCCAGAGAAGTTTGCTTTAAGATTTACAACGATGCTAATTACTTCTCTGTGGAGAAGTAATTGTTTTAAGCCTACTAAGTTCATCTTTTTAACAGCTGACATCTTTAAAAGCACATAAAACGTCTACATCTTGTAGAGCAACAGGACAGTTTAGGAGATAATCACATCAGGGAATTGCTGTCACCTTGCCACAGGAATGTTTTATTTCTACTAGGATTTAATCAATAACCTAGTAAGTGAGTTTTAATGCAGAGAACAAGAAGCCAGTGATTTTACTTTTTGAAGAAAGCAAATGTTTATAAATGGGTGTTTCTGAAAACAGAACAGTGTTGTAATGTTCAAATATGACAAATAGTATCAGTGGATGGAGCACAAAGAGGTAAGTCCATAAAAACTACTTTTATCTAGCAATTACTATAGACTACAGAAAAAAAAGTTCCTACAGAACTTCATCAGTATGTTTTAAGGGACAAATTAAGATGTTCTTTTATTTCCAGAATGAGATAAAAACAGACAGGGAAAAAAATGCCTTTAGATGACAGTTGAATGCCAGTTAGGCAGACAACATACATGGAGATGAAACACAAATTATGCAAATATAGAGTAAAGGCACATATACAATTCCACTGATACAAGAGCACTTATGACCTATGACTGTTTTCTGTTAGTCAATTCAAAGCAATTGAGAAAAAAAAAAAAACAGGAAATGTAATATTCTTTCAAAATATGTTTCAAAATACGAAGCACCACATTTCTTTGAAACAGGCAACGGGAAGAGCAACAGTTGTCAAATGATGTTTTAATGCTCTTGTTGGTAGTTTTATACACAGGATTAAAAGGGAATTTTGTGACATGATACTGGCCTTTAAAGGCTGCTCATACTCTTTTGAAAGGTGAAACAATAAAAAAGAATGTATATTCCTGCTTCAAAGGAAAAAAATAGAAAAATTATAAGCAAAACCTAGTATTTTTTGATGGGGAAGAGTGCATGTTTTCCCCATGAACTTCTTGTAATGCATTTTAAACCTGGATCTTCATGAAAATAAAGCTTATGCAATTAATGTCTTTCTGTATGCCTGTACATACATGTCACCTTTGGGTCCCCTGACAAATTCAACCAAACTTAGCAATGTAGGAAGGCTCATTGTATAATAATATTTCTACAAGATTCTTGAAAAATGAAAGAGTACATAGACAGAAATTCTGTTAACTGACTGACGTAGTTGCTAAGATACTCTCAATCATATTTCAAAAGCCATGGCACACAGTCAAAGTCCTGAGGGACTGGGAAAAGATAAACATCATCCCCATTTTTAAAAAGAGTTTAAAAAGGACCCTTAAAACTATTGAACAGTCAGTCTTGCATCTGTACCTGGCACAACTATGGAGCACATCCTCCTGGAAGTTAAGTTGAAGTGTATATAAGTGAGGAAGGAAATTAGAGACTGTCAACAAGGTTTCAATAACGGCAAACAGTGCCTAACTAACCAAGTGACCTTCTGCAATGGGTGGCTGCATCAGTGAAGGAGGGAACAGTTACTCACGTCATCTACTGCAATTTAAGGCGCTTGAAATGGTGTTCCACATTATTCTTGCCACTAAATTAGAGAGATACAGATTTGACAGATGGACTGTTACATTGATATGGAAGTCACTGAATGACCAGGTCCAGAGAAGTATAGTCAATAGCTCAATGTCCAAGTGAAAATCTGTAATGCGTGCTGTCCTTCAAGGTCCTTCCTGGGACCAATACAATTTCATTTCATTAGCAATGACATTGAGTGTTGTATTCAGTGCACCCTCAGCAAGACTGCAGACAACGTCAAGCTAACGGTTACAGCAGATTCGCTTGAGGGAAGGAACGCCATCCAGAGGGACCTTGAAAGGCTTGAAAAGTAAGTTCATACAAACCTCATGAAGTTCAAGATCCTGCAGCTGGGTTGGGGCAATCTCCCATGGTTATACAGGTAGGGAGATGGATGGATTGAGAGCAGCCCTATGGAAAAGGACTTGAGAATACTGGTGGCTGAAGTTGTGGGTGTGAACTAGCAATGAGTACTCACAACCATGATGGGCAGTGATATCCTGAGCTGCATCAATGGAAATGTGACCAGCAAGTTGAGAAAGGTGATTGTCTTCCTCTGGTCTGTTCTTGTGAGTCTCCACATGTTACCCAGAGAGGTTTTAGATGCATTATCATTGGAAATTCTTAAGGTTGATTTGGACCTTGGAGCTTTGAGCAGCCTGATCTAGTGACGGATATCCCTGCCTATGACAGGAGGGTTGGACTAGATGATCTTTAAATATCTCTTCAGACTCAAACCTTTCTTTGATTCTGGGTTGCATAAAAAGAAAGAAGGCCAGTAGGTTGAAGGAGGTGATTTTGTCCATTTATTCTGTTCTCATGAGACCCCATCTGCAGCACTGCATCAAGCTCTGGAGCACCCAGCACAAGAAGGATACAGAACTGTTAGAGAGGATCCAGAGGAGGGCCAGCAAAAAAAATCAGAGTGCTTCTCCAATGATGACAGGCTGTTGAGGTTCTTCAGTATGGAAAACAAGAAGTCTTCAAGGTGATCTTATCATAGATTTTCAATACTTAGAGAAGAGAGAGACTTTTCACTACGGCCTAAGGAAGACAAGGGTCAGCAGTTTTAAACAGATAAAATTAGATTTAGCATAATTACAGATCTTTGGAGAAAACATGTAACTTCTTAAAAGTGCAATATTGTAGCATAAAGCAGTAAAAGCCTTGTCTATAAAACTGTAATATAATGGGAAGTAATATTTAAATGGTTGGTTTATATTATTTAACCTGTTTTATACATTGCTATCTATTTTCAATCTCAATCTGATTGCTAAACAAGTCCTGTTTGTATCAAGGCACCTACCACTTAAAATCCTTTTAGAGGTGGAGCAGAAGTTTCCATAAAAGTGTAAGAAAAGAGTCTTTTTGGGGCATTTTGCTCAGGATAAAGATTCAAGTAGTTCTAGAAAATAAAATTATGGTTCAGGCTATCTTTCTGTATACAATAAAAATCCATGAGTCATCAGCCTCCCAACAACAACCCTACACACAACTAGTTCCTTTGCATCATGGTAATCACCTGAAAGACTGCTTTAAATTACAGTACCAGCAATTAGTCATTTACTTGGCACGTTAACAGCATAAGCAGTCTTCCTGATGAACTTTAGACCTGCCTTTAATTTAACACAGAAAACATATCCTAAAATGAGGAAAAATACAAAAGTTACTTTAGATTTATCCTGAAGACCAGGCACAAAGGATGTACACTACTGGAAGACAGGAATTTGTCAAGTAAGAAAGGTTATCTAACCAAACCTTTTTTTTTTTTTTTTTTTAAATGCTTTTTTCCTTCTCCTTAATTGTTATGGCCATTAACCATTGACACAAGATATGCTCTGTCTTTTGTGGTTCATATCTGAGATCTCTGCTGGAGCCCTTTCCATGTTCAGAAGAATTTTTTACAAGATCTGTCAGTATCAATACACTTATCTGTATGTCCTGTGACAAAAAGCAAGCCTTTATATGTCAGCCCTTGAGTGGTAGAACACCACCCAACAAATTCAGATTTTTTTATTCTACACTACCATAGTCTTTTCTAGCCAGATTTCATCTTTAAAGGATTTGTGTGATTGTCCACAAAGACACTGCATCAACCGGCTAGTGAGCACTTAAATTAAAATTTTCAAAAGCTGAAAGTCAACCTTTAAAACTTCACTATGGTGTGTAGGAATTAGTTTGCCAAAATATCTGTCTCTGTATTATTCTGCTAACTGCAATACAGAGTTATTCAAAACTATATGATGAAATGTTCTACTGTCTCAGAAGTAGGTGTTCTAATTAGTAGGTGTCCTAATTTGTAATTGCTGCTACATTTACGTAAATTTGAGGGATTCTGTTCTCTCATTTAATGTTTAAATCATTGAGCAGTGGTTGAACTTCTGTTGGGGTGAAAGATTTTACCTTTCATTTCCATCATACTTTTTTTTTGGTTTATTTTGAGAAATGGTACCTACATCCAAAAAAACCCAAGAACATTGAACACAAAGATTAAATATTGATTCTAACATCTTTCAGGGAAAAATTGAGGGAAGGCAATTCACTTAAAGACCTTATAAAACTCCAAATTTAGTCAGTAGACATAACCTCAATTTATGTGTGCAATTAAATATACACTTCTGCTCCATTACTTATGATTTTATTAAAGGAAGCAATCTCCTGAATTAGAGATGGCTAGTGGTGTTGAAATACCTACATTTCATAGATATCAATAGTCATTAAGCTTCTAAATATCTTTGGGAATCTGTGTTTCAAGTCACTGACACAGATATGCTTCCACTGCTTGGAAATCTTCAGTCTAAATTAAAAGCAGTTTGCCAAGTCATTTGAGTCATCAGGTCTACAAGTTCTGCTGAAAATATAATCAAAAGGGTGTGTAACAATTTCACACCTGTTTTTTGTGCCTTTGAAAATGTCTTCTATCCAGAAAACTGTTTTAGTAATTTGAATATAGATCTTTTTTAAGGAAGAACAACCAGGAGATAATAAGTCATGGGATTTCTTTATGAATCTTTGCACAGCTTAAACACAGTACAAGTGTGGAAATTGGGCTTTGTGGTAGGATTTCATATGTGGGCACAAGACGTACAGAGAATTGACCTTAAGTATGTAGTATTCTAATTCTAAATCCATAGATATCTCTACCAGTAAAATCTGGTGTTTTAATTATTATTTAAGCTTACTTTATTATGTTGTTTTAACTGTGGCTAAAAGTGTTTTTCTTTCCATGAAAAAAGAGCTAATCTCAGTAATCCTGCCACTATTTATGCTGCTAAGAGTGGGATCTGGCTCCCTCTAAGGGATCCTTTTCCAAGACTTATTTCTAACACAAACAGTGGAGAGTTATCAACAGAGATTTCAACAGGATTTGTTATTAGGGCTACTAAGTATTTTCCACTTAAGAAATAATTTTTAGTTGATTGTTATTTGACCAAGCTAGTACTGCAGACTCTATGGTGGAGTTTTTCAGAGAAATTACCTTCCAGGTGAATTTCAGAGAAAATTTTAGCCAAAATTATATAACTTTTCACAATTATATAAAAGTCTGTATGATCGTGTTGGCATACAAGATGAGAAAACTGGAATTTCATGGATAAGGTAACTTATTTTGCCTAAATTTCAGATGGCAAAATTTCAGCATTGTGTAGCAGTTTTGTACAACTACTCAGAAGCCATTATTGTATTTATCATTGCTACTTTTTGCCAAATACACAGCAAAGTTACTTTAGTTTCACAGTCCTTGAAGAACTGTTAACTATTTTTGTTAATGAATTAGTTATAATTACAGTCATTGCTTGGAAGAATATTGTGGGAAGAGGAAACCGACAGTGGAAAAGTCAAACAAATGGCTTATGTTTACAGCTCTCTGAATCAAAGACTTTCAAATTTTCAAAAGCCTGTAGTTAGTAAATGGAATTTCATGTTTAATACTTTAGAAGTGCATCTGTATCAGTTTCTCAGAAAAAAAATAGTACTAGTACATCTTTTTAGTTTCCATGTTCATCCAAAACTGCCATAGCATTAAAGAAATTCGCTAATGACCCTTTGAGCTTGTTGTGGTGTAGCCCAGCCAGCAATGAAGGACCGCAAGAGTCTCTTACTCAGTGCCCCCCATCCACCCCCACCATCCTTAGGGTAATAGAGGCCCCAACAAGGTGAGAGGATGTTGTGGGTTGAGAAAAAGGCTGAGAAGGCTCACTGCCAATTACAGTTCTGGGCAAAACAGACTCCACTACTCGACTTAGAAAGGAAAGTAAGAAAAGTTTATTCTACTACCTAAAAGAAACAGAACAGAACTAAAAGCAAAAGAGAATAGCATGATTGAGAAAATTACAGACAGCACTTTAAGATCTCCCTCCCCCATATCTCCTTTCTTCCCAGACTCAGCTCACTTCACCCAGTATCTCTGCCTCCTCCCTGCTCAATGGCTTGCAGAGGGTTAGAGAATGGAGGTTGTGGTCAGTCTCTCACAGATGGTCTCTGCCGATTCTCTCTTCTCAGATGAGGATGACTCATGGCATTCTTTCCCTGCTGCAATATGAGGTCCCTCCCACGGGACACAGTCTTTAACAAACTTCTCTGGTGGGGGTTCTTCCCAACAGTTACAGCTTCTGTAAATAGAGAGTCCCTCCCATAGGACACAGCTTCCTCTGGGCATAGTCACTGCCCCTGATGTGGGGTCTTTTACAAACATATCTCTGCCTCACCAGTCCTCTCCACAGGATGCAGTGGAGTCTCTGCTCCAGCACACCTCCTCCTCTCTTCCCTTGCTGACCTTGGGGTCCACAGGGTACCCAAATAAACAACTTGTACAAATAAGTACACTTAGGTATTGCAATTATTAAATATACAGGTGTTTTGAGTCTGGGGTGGTGGTGATTTTCGACAGCAACTCTTGTAGTGCTATGCTTTCCATTGGTAGCTAAAAACATGATAACTCATCAGTGTTTTGGCTGCTGAACAGCATCAAGGCTGTCCCTCCAGCATTCCTTCCCCCACCGTCACCAGCAGCTGTGAGTGGGCAGGATCCTGGAAGGGGACACAGCCAGGAGTGCTGACCCAGGCTGACCAAGTTGATATTCCGTACCATATGACATCAGCTCAGCAATGTCAACTGAAAGAAGTAAGAAAGGGGATACATTTGTGATTCACTTTTACCGTCCAAAGCATTACACATACCAAGGCTTTATTTCTCAGCAAGTGACTGGACATCACTGCAGATGGGAAGTAGAAAGTAACATCTTTATCTGCTTTGCTTTGCTTCTCACACATGTGGCTTTGCTATTTCTTTATTAACCAAGGCTTCCATCTTATTTTCTCCCCTCCATAGCCTGCTGAGGAGGGGTGATAGACCAGTGAGATAGGCATCTGCCATCCTGCCAGGGTCAAACCACCACACCGGGTTTATTCATATGCAGGAAACAGCACCAGGCAAACTGCCCTGCATATTTCTTCTGCTCAATCCGTGCACTATTGCAGTATTAAATCAGAACTGATTCTCAAAAGTGAAACTTGATCCCTCAAATCTCTCAGTGTCTGATCACTCAAGTACTTCTGCCTTCTCACTATAAGAAGGCTATTGAAGTGCTGGAACGTGTCCAGAGATGAGTAACAAAGCTGATGAAGAGTCTGGGACACAAGTCTTCTGAGGACCAGTGGAAGGAGCTGGGGTTGTTTAGGCTGGAAGAGGCTGAGAGGAGACATGATCACTCTCTACAATTACCTGAAAGGGGCTTGTAGTGAGGTGGGAGTCAATCTCTTCTGTCTATTGATGAATGACAGGACAAGAGGAAATTAACTAAGGTTGCACCTGAAGAGGTTTAGATTGGATATTAGGAAGGACTTTTTCAACAAGAGGGTTATGAAGCATTGGAACGGGCTGCCCAGGGAGGTGGTGGAGTCACCATCCTTGCAGATATTCAAAAGACACATAGATGAGGTGTTGAGGCACATGGCTTAGTTTAGTGATGAGCTTGACAGTGTGAGGTTAGTGGTGGGATTTGGTTTTCTTAAAGGTCTTTTCTAACCATAATGGTTGTATGATTCTATGATAATGAAGAACTTCAGAATTAAAAAAGCATGACCATTAAATTTACTACTTGGTGTTGGCCAGTAAGGTGCCTGTAAGATAACTCTGATTGCAAATTATTTAGACTTACCAGTACATATAACATAAACTCTGCAAAATTACTTATTTGTGGGAAAGAAAGAAGCATTCCTCTCCTCTAAGCCCATTGAACTGGTTTCACTTCACACAGAGTGAAAATTAAAAGATTAATCAAATTTAAAAGTTTCCTTCCATGGCAGTGAGCATTAGGATGAAATCCACATGCTCTAACTTTTCGTCTTTAGGGGTGACACACATATTCAACAATTCATGCTTCAGATTAACAACAAGAATACTATACTTCCACAACATTGGTTAAATGAATTTACAAAAACATTTTGAAAGTCACAAATTTTAATAATTTTTCATGGAATGTACAACAATAGCACAGTCATTTGATTTTACTTTGTGCTTTAGGGACTGTGTTAAGAGAAGTTGGGAAGAACTAATCAGTTTAGATCATTAATCTTCAACAGAAATATTAAAAGAAAAACAAGTTGTTAAGACTTGACATATTAAAAGCAGTGAATAATTCAGCTTTATCCTTTTGTGAAATATTAAATTACAGATATCATCTGACATGAAGCACTTTTTACACATTATCAATGAATAATGGTAATGTCAAATGAACATCCCTCTTTATGATTTTGGCCTTTGCAAAATAATTCCACAGAAATAGTGTCTTCTTTAATCAAAGGTAGTTAATCATTTCTTATGTAAGGAGGTGGACAGATAATACTGTTTCTTGTGCAGTGAAGTGTACTGTCATCTATCTTTAAACGACTGTTTGCTTGCAATTTTATTTTACTCACATTACATATATTTATTTAGAAATACCTTTAAATATTATAATTACAACTAAAACTTTGAATAAATAGCTTTTATCATAGAATCATAGAATGGTGGGGGTTGTAGGTGACGTTTAGAGATCATATAGTCCAAACCCTCTGCCAAACCAGGTCCACGTAGATCAGGTCGCACAGGAACATGTCCAGGCAGGTCTTGAAGACCTCCAAGGAAGGAGACTCCATAACCTCCCTGGGCAGTTGGTTCCAGTCCCCTTAACAGTAAAATAGTTCTTTTCTTATGTTTAAATGAAACTTTTTGTGATACAGTTTCTTTCAACTATCCCTTGTCCTATCACTAGACACTACAGAAAAAAGGCTGCCCCATCCTCTTGACATACATCTTTTAAATACTTGTAAATATTAATGAGATTCCCTCTCCTCTTCTCTAGACTAAACAGCCCCAGTTCCCTGTCTTTCTTCTTAAGGAAGATTCTCCAGTTCCCTGATCATCTTGATGGCCCTGATCTGGACTCTATCCAGAAGCCCTCTGTCCATCTTGAGCTGAGGAGTCCAGAACTAGACACAGGACTCCAGATGAGGCCTCACCAGGACAGAGGAGAGGGAGAGAAGAACCTACCTTGACCTACTTGCCACACTCTTCTTGATCATTCCAGGATGCCATTGGCCTTCTTGGCCACAAGGGCACATTGCTGACTCATGTTCAGTTTATCTTCAATCAGGACTCCCAGGTCTCTCTCTGCAGAGCTGCTCTCCAGCAGGTCAATCCCCAGCCTGTACTGGTGCATGGGGTTGTTCCTCCCCAGGTGCAGGACTCTGCACTTGTTCTTGTTGAACCTCATGAGGTTCCTCTCTGCCCAACTCAAGCCGGTTGAGATCCTGCTGAATGTCAGCACAGCCTTCTGGGGAATCAGCCAGTCCTCCCAGTTTGGTGTCATCAGGGAACTTGCTGAGGGTACATTCTGTCCCCTCATCCAAGTTGTTGATGAAGATGTTGAACAAGACTGGCCCCAGAACCAAACTTTGTGGAACTCCACTGGCCACAGGCCTCCAACTCAATTCTGTGCCATTGATCATCACCCTCTGGGCTCTGTCATTTATATTTAAAAAACAAACAAACAAACAAACAAACAAACAAACAGCTGTGCTTATTTGTTCTTACAATACTGACTAGTCTAGTTTCTACATGCATGTCATGGTTCTTATATCTCCATGATACAAAACAAGAGATTCCTTGACTGCAACATAACAAGACTCAAAAATAATGATTCAAATGAAATACAGGAAGCCAAAGCAAATCAAAACAATAGAAATCCAAGTCATACCAAATCAAACCAAATAAACAGAAAGAATAGGATAGAATAGGATAGAATAGAATAGAATAGAATAGAATAGAATAGAATAGAATAGAATAGAATAGAATAGAATAGAATAGAATAGAATAGCATAGAATTCTGATTCATCTTTTTGTACTGTCTCTGTAAAGGCTTACATACTATATCAATTTACGTACACACATAGCTGTTATTGTATAGTAACAGAAGAAGGAAATGTTGTAGAGAAAAATATTAGTCATTTCAAAACTTGAGATGTTTTTTTCTTCATATGCCAATGTAAATGTCTGCTTTGTTGTATAGATATTCACAGTTGTGTTGTATGGCTATTCATAGTTGCCATAAATAGATAAAAGACACTTAAACTGTTTCTGTGAAAATAAGCTCCCTCAGCCTGTATGATAGCATGGCATTCTGAACTATATCCAAGAAAGCTGCATGCTAAAATAAATATTGACTTATTTTGTGAAGTTCCATTCAACCATCCTCTCTACAACATGGAAGTATGATATCTTCAATCCACTCTTTTCAGAAACTGAGTGCATTGTTTTCACAGATCTTAAAATGTCAACATATTCTCTAAAGCAAATCTTGAAAAATTATTCCTTAGGGCAGGAAAAAAAAAAAAGGAAATAGCCCATGAAAAACTTATAGGAGAACAGATCAATTTTAAACTCTAGTAAAACTATAAACCTATGATATATAATGACCTTGCTTTTACCTTAGCTGCTATTGTTGAAGAATCATTGAAAGTCAAGCATTTCACAGAGGTCTAATACACTGAGTAGTAATCTAAAAAAATAATAAGTACTTCTGCCCATTAAAAACACTACGGTCATTGATAGCAACATGCTACATGTTAACTTTGACATCTACTAAATTTGCTCTTTCCCATGCTGGCTTATTAGGTTTGATATCATCTTAGTATGAGAACTTGTGTAAGCTCAACCTTAGTATGAGTTACTTAGTATAAGTTTTCTTTCTATGATGTGGAGTTCAAGCACAGGATACAGGCAGACAGCCTGAAAACAAAAACAAGGTTGAAACCAGACACCTAAGGACAATTGTTGTTTGTGGCAGAAGTACATCTTTATGAGTGAAGAAAATTTCTGCATTAAACAGAACAAAGGAAGCAGTAAGTTCAAAGCAAAAAATCCAGGCAGCTTCCTGGGACTGTGAGTTAGTTGCATGCTTTGAGGACCCTAGGAACCAAAGGTCCTCTCTCTCTCCCTTTAACTGCTCCAAGACCAAAGTTCTTTTATGAAGACTGTAAATAATCTATCTTGTCCTTAGTGTTCTTGGAAATAGAACTGATTCTCCAGTGAGAAAACAATCTTCTTTTTCTTCGTTGAACTGAGAACAACACAGATCTTCTTTACTAACATAATTTAGGAAATAAATCTACAATTCTCAGAAAAATCTGATGCAGTTCAGAACGATTGGCCAGTCATAACTCTAGAAATAAAAGTACAAGCAGTAGAAAATAGATCTGACCCTTCAGAGAGATACCTTAAGTCGATTTCAGGAATTTAGAACTGTCAAAATTTTATACCTGTATTGAACATTCAAGTTTCTCTTTTCCTGTGTCACTCAGGAGAATTCTGTCCTGTTTCTTACCCACAGAACTTAAATGAAGCTCTGAATAATTAAATAATATTCCCTTCCCTGGAGTATTTTCTTAGCATTTTCAGCACCACTAAGTGGTACATTGGTACTCTGCAGTCACAGGGTGACAGCATCTAGAGAATTCTATCTTAAATTCAATGTCAGCACCACATTACTTTTCAGACATAGGCTGTTTATTCATCTTCATCAGTCCTACAATCTGCATGCAAACTCTAAAAGCTACCATGAGATGTACCATCAGTCCAGAAAATCTGGACCACAGTAAAAACAAATTGACACTTCACTCTGCAGAACACTGAACAAAATCATTAAAATAATTAACATAATTACATCAAAGAGCAAATAACACCAGTAAGCACAATTCACTACTAGAAGGAGTGAAAATTTCAGTATATTGTCAGATGCGTATTCATTACATCTTACAGGGTGAAAAATAAACCAAATCTTGCCACCTTCTGTAAAAATCGTATGCTTAATAAAGAATGTGGGCTGACAGTGGCTACATAACAGCAGATAGGTAAATACACACATGCAATGACAGACACAGAAGAAACTGTATCTCTAACTGGTTGAGCAAAATATTTTGGGATCTGTAGGTTAGGCAGAGACCTATCCCCTTACTTTCTATTGTACAGAAATAATAGCTCAGAATAGCTCCAGTCACCTGCAGAATAATAGTTTAATCTCCAATAATGACTATAGTTTTACTTAATGAAGTAGAAGTAATAAAGTGCATGAATTTCTATGATAAACCACAGATGAATACAGATTAATAGCACAGACCCACAGGTTTTCATTGAAACATGAAGTAAATAACAAAAGAGGAGTGGGATATGGAGGATTTTATGCTTGTTGATGTAAAAAGATGTCAATTACCCAGTCAAATGCAGAAAATTACACTTAAATGTTAGAAAAGAACTTAAGTGCCCATAAACTTGCCTGACTTTTCTAGCTATATCACATGCCTATTAAAAAGAAATTACCTTCATTTGATTTATTGTGAATTTTTCCAATATCAAGTGCAAGGTTGAATATTTGTAAATTTTTTCCAATGCACAGGCATGCTATTTTCCTTTCTCAGTGAAAAGACACCTTATATTTAGTAAAGCAAATAATTACCTACACATAATGTGAATTATTCTTGCCAAACCGGTATCTAAAATGCACCCATAGTTTTATATTATGCTGTGGTAGGAACTTGTTAAAATAAAGCAAGCTAATGACCATAGCAGTAAATCAAAAGTAAACAAGGTATATCAATATGATACATGAGAAATTATATTTTATGTTAGAACTAGTACTTTGATAAACTCATAGTATCATGAAAGGGTTTGAGTCAGAAGAGATATTTGAAGAGGCAGGGATATTCGTCACTAGATCAGGCTGCTCAAAGCTCCAAGGTCCAAATCGACCTTAAGTATTTCCAACGATAATGCATCTAAAACCTCTCTGGGTAACATGTGGAGACTCACAAGAACAGACCAGAGGAAGACAATCACCTTTCTCAACTTGCTGGTCACATTTCCATTGATGCAGCTCAGGATATCACTGCCTATCATGGCTGTGAGTACTCATTGCTAGTTCACACCCACCACTTCAGCCACCAGTATCCTCAAGTCCTTTTCCATAGGGCTGCTCTCAATCCATCCATCTCCCTACCTGTATAACCATGGGAGATTGCCCCAACCCAGCTGCAGGATCTTGCACTTCATGAGGTTTGTATGAATTTACTCTTCAAGCCTGTCAAGGTCCCTCTGGATGGTGTTCCTTCCCTCAAGCGAATCTGCTGTAACCCTTAGCTTGATGTTGTCTGCAGTCTTGCTGAGGGTGCACTGAATACAACACTCTCTGTCGTTGCTAATGAAATGAAATTGTATTGTTCCCTGTATAGATTCTTGAGTGATATCACTCATTACTGGTTTCTTCTTGAACGTTCAGTAACTGACTATAACTCTTTGAACACAATTCTCCAGACAATTTCTTATCCAACAGTGCATCCACCAAACCTTTTTCTCTCCAATTTAGTGAGAAGGAGTCTCACTAAAGCAGTTTCACCATTGTAACACTGAATGTGACACTCTCAGATCATTCAACAGATGTAAGCTAACTTGGATATCTTCAGAACTAAAGGTATTTGCAGTTATGCAATGCCTTAGAACAATTTGTTTCCATCTCTAAATATTTTCTCTGAATATCCTCTACATGTCGCTGAATGATGTGCCATTTACAATTAGCAGTGGATTGTTGTGAGTACACTGAAAGCAATAGGCAAGTTTTGAAAGCTATCTCAAGTAAGATAAATTGCTCTAACACAGACATTGACATGAAGTTAGTCCAACAGAACAACTCTCTGAGGCTGAAATGTATTAACATAACTTTTTCTTGAAAAAGGTAATTTTTTATAGATTATTTATTCTAACATTTCTAGATTCTTTAGATTGTTCATTTATTGTGCTACATACAATGCATAATTCAACAAATAGTGTGAATTTAAAGTTTATTCAATTATTTCACTGCCTTTTTCATCCTATAATTTTGAGGTGTTATGTCCAGATCTGTTTATCCGGATTGGTTCTGAAGTCTGCCCCATAATTTTTGCAGCCACAGCTATCCAAATGTGCTCTAGAAGAATGTTGTAAGGTATCTGGCCCACACACAGTCTATATGTTGTTTTAACTACAGCACTCACACTGTCAGGGGAACAGATCAAATGCAAGAATTCACTCATATAAAGAGAGAGGCAGAAGAATAACAGGCAACAGCTATTTTTCGTGAAGAGCAGGACAGATTTTTATTTCCATGCTCTTACATTTCAGCAAGGAGCCACTTTGGCTTGAAAACAGAGAGGAGTTGCAGTGCAGACCTGGTAAAGAGTCCTCAGACTTTCCCCTGGTTCTGACCCACCTCCAGCCCAGCTGAGCCAAGCTGATGTCTCTGTAATCACTATTTAAGGATGGGAATTTGAAGTGTGTAGAAGGAGATGGAAGGGAAGGGCAAGATGGAGTCGACCGCATGGCTCTCACAGTCAGGAAAAGACAGAAGGAGCGATGCCAGACCAGACACATCCTTGCAGCCCACAATGAGAACCAAATTAATTTTCAAGTAGTAGCCTTCTTTTGCAGGTTCAGTTAATTTTACCAAATAATTTCTCAAAACATTTTGTATGCCCTACTGTTTGTGAGGCAATTCTGGGGCTTCGGAAACCCACTGTGAATGATTCTGCCTCAAAATCATTAATGTAGGGCTGGAAAACACCTTTTGGACTAAAGGCACCATTCAACTGGCAATTTTGTGTAGATAAAAAAGGAATATTTTGGACTATCCATCTTTTTCAAAGGCACCTAGTTTGCAACCACATCTCAACCCTCTCTGTAAGATCAAGCTCATAAGTCACAAACCAAATCTAAATTTGACTTTGAAAGCCACAGTGTCTCTCTCTTGTGTTTGTCCTATGCAACACGCAGAATAATCATTTATTATAATTGCATCATATCAGGTACAAGGATTAAAAATACTGTCTTTTCCAGCTGAAGTTTTCTCTGGTGGAAAGACACATTCAGAAACAGCTCTGGGGTGGGCATTTGTACCTTTGAGTGGACACAATGCATTCTAAATCTACAGCAGCATGGATCTGATTGATTCCTAGGACTGCCAAAATTGCAACAGGCTCTTGCTCTTCCCTGCCTGGCAAGGACAGGGAGAGGCTGAGAACTCAGTCTGTAAGCAGTTCTCTACACAAATCCCTTGGTATTTGGGATGGATTCATAGCTGTTCTCATTTAAGATGTTGTGTGGCTTCACAAATATAGCTGGTAAAGTTCTCCTTCCTTTTCACAGTAGCCAAATGTGAATCAAGTCCAGGGCTCCATTACTATCTGCCCTGAGAAATCCACAACATACCCTTCTGCTGTTGAAGTGCAATGGTAACAACATCTTCACAGCTTATCCTCTTTGCCCTCCATCTTTCTTCTCTGGATCAATTAGACCTTACAAAGTTTCCCCGTCTTATCCTCAAGCTCTGTAAAGAACCACTCACATTAGGTCTGATCCAAATTCCATTGACGCTGATGCAAAGTCTAGCTCAGTAGATGTAAAGTCTGGATGCAAAGTCTGGAGTGGATTTTTAGCAATCCTTCACCTATTAAATTGGAGCTGAAAAGAGTGAGTGAGTACAGTCCAAACAATTCTGGCCTTCCTCGGAAAAATCTTTACCTACATTTCAGACTTGATCCTTGACAATGACTCTCTATTAGGAGTGAGCCCAGAGAAGTGATCCCCAGGAAAGGGATCCTATCCAGCCCTTACTTTTCATCCCACAGTAAGGTACATTTAAGGCAACAGTGTCCCCTGCTGCTAGAATAGTCAAGTATGGTTATTTGCATAGCCATCACCATGCCCTCCTAGCCCACCACATTCTGTAATGGACCCTATAAACATCAGGGCCCCAGCAGTTGTCCCATATTTGCTGAGAGTCTGGGCCTTTAATTTCCATGAGGGTTTGCAGAAAAAAAGACCCACAGCAACACGAGCTGTTCTCTACCTCTATATGAAACAGAAGTAATTGCAGGGGATGTAGAGGAAGAGGCAAGGTGGGAGAAGAGAAACCATCATCTACATGGTACTGTGGTACTGGTGGTGAGGAGCTGATGAAAGTGAAACCACTTGAAGATGAGGAGGAGCCGATGGAGGTGGATCCATCTGCTCCTCTGCACCACTACATCATGCCAGGTCTTTCCTCCACTACACCATTGATACGGTGGTATAGGAGTGCACTACCATTAGCCAGGCACTATCTGGGAGGTTTGTCCTCAATGCCTGGATAGTCTGCATCATTCAGACATTCCATCGTTCTGACATCAACAATTATTTTGTTTATGGCCACAGGTCTTGTGAGTCCTTCTTTCCCATGCCTTGCTTTTGAAGGGGTGCCATCTCCTCTGCTCTGAGCCCTCAGAAAAGAGAACGAGACCACATGATTTCTACTGGGCTACTGCACTGGGGACAGTACCTCCAAGAGCCACTGAGGTCACCAAGGACTGGAGGTGGGATTTCTTCACCCTAAGCATAAGAAGGCTGATTGATGAAAGGTTATAGTTGAAGCCATACCCTCTATGACAGTGCACAAAAAATATCAAGAGGTCAACAGGAGTCATCAGAGAGACAGACATTCCTCTGGAGGAGCAGAAAACCATAGATCTGCCAGAAGAAACTGCTGGCCTTTAGCATTAAGGCCCCTTCTAGCTTCTTTGTTAGTTCTTTTCAAGATTAGACAACATTTAAAAAAATAAATAAATAAAACAAAACAATAAATTAATAGTAAAAACGCTTTCATTGTCTCTTATCTGGTAATTTGTCAACTGTGTCTAGACTCCTCTGTACTTTACTGGCCTCCTCAGCCCAGGAAGACACTGCTGCATGGGATGCAGTGCCAACTCCAAGCCTTTGAGATGGTGAAGGATCAGGATACATAAGGGCAGGTTGAAGGAAATGTCTCTGGTCCTAAGGGTGGTAAGACCGTGAACCAGGTTGCCCAGAGAGGTTATGAGTGCCATAACCCTGGAAGTATTCAAGACCAGGTCGATGAGCCTTTGAGCAACCTGGTCTAATAAAAGATATCCCTGCTCATAGCAGGGAGGTAGAACAGGCAATCTTGAAAGCTCTTTTCCAGCCCAAGCAATTTTTTAAACCTATGAATCTATGAATCTATTTACAAACATGTAATGAACCATGAATACAAAAATTAGCCTTTTGAGCCAGCAATTACTGACTGAAATGCAATCTCCACAATAATCACAGACATATAAATGAAAGCCACATTCTGAGAAAGTGAAATCATTCAAGGTATAACGTCTAGAAAATAGAGACACATTAGCCAGCATTATTATAATGTTTACTCTCTCAGTAATTGAAGTGATATGCAAGAAAAAATGTGGAAACTGAAAAACAATCAGTTCTACATAGAGCTTAGTGTATTGACAGAATGATAAAGAATTCATCACAGAGAAAACCTCTTTTACATCATCAGTTAGGTGTTGCATCTAATAATTCATTTTTTTCAGCACATCAAGTATTACTTACATCCTGGAAAACATCATGGACTTAGACATGACAATCATTTCAGTTTTACAGTGTTTATAAGTATTAATATGCTTACATAATCATTCACAAATATAAAAGCATACAAGATGTAACACAGGAAACATTATGACACTGCACTTTCATTTCTGTCATACAGCATTCAGACAGAAAAAAACTGCATAAAGAGCTCAGGCCAGATGCACTCTAACATCAAAAAATAACACCACAAACCTGTCTTTGTTACATCTATAAGACTGTAACATGACCACCATTTGTTTTGTGTCAAAATTCACTAACATGGTGACTCTGTAAATATTTTCTGTGTAGCAATGTTGAGCAGGTTTAATTCTGTTGCTTTCATCTTCAGTACTGGTTCTTTTTATACTTATATGTCACCAGACACACAGACATTTAAATTGCTGCCAAGCAACCACAAGTTAAACACTTTCCTATGCAATTTTCATAGTATACAAATAATTGGACCTATTTTTTTGTCCCACAAAACAACACATTGATCAGTGGTGCAGGAGGAGTCAGTCACCATTACAAAGTAAATTTACAGCTTTGCCCAATTCCCTATGTAACCTCTTCAAAACAGATGGAAATCCAAAGTTCAAGTGCTTTTGCTGCAAGGCAATCCTTCCAGTGCTGCTTATTTTTGTTGTCATTTATTTTTAATCCTTTGAAAAGAAAACTTCCTCTTGAGAAAATTATAAAGTTCAAGGCAATGCTTTAACATTATAGACTAAGTCTATATGGAGGGTTTTTTCCTTCAGATAAAAACAGACCAATCAAATGAAAACAGCTCAAAAGGATCTTATATTTAAAAGAGTATCATTGAATGTATTCCTGGAAACAACAGAAAACCAAAAAATAATTCAACAAAAAACCTATCCTCATCTTAAACTGTGATAAAACTTTAATAATGAGATTGAATAAAATGGAAAAAATCACCTATAAACAGATGCCATGGTAACAAATGCTTCAAGAATTCTTTAGATTTGATGGAAATTTCTATGCATGGCATTTTACAAACTCAACACTAATCTTGAAAAAAATTCATATTAAAAATTATTAAATATTTTATCTCCACATTTTCTTTATTTTGTATTAAGTCTGTCTGGGATGGAGTTAACTTACCCCACAGCAGCCCCCATAGTGCTGTGCTCCATATTTTTCACTAGAAAAGTGTTACCACACCAGTGTTTTGAGTAATTGCTGAGTGGTGGTTGAATAGCATGAAGGCTGTCACTTCATCCTGCACTCCTCAAAACCTCTAAAAAGGACAGTGAGCTAGAAATGAGCAAAAGACTAAGAGAAAACATAGCCTGATAGTTGACCTAAACTAACCAAAGACATATAATCATACAACACCCGTTCAATCATAAAAGCTAAGTGAATGAGGTGTGGGAAACTTGTTAAAGTGTTTGTTTTTGGAAGCAACTGTGATGCATACTGGGATCCCACATTAAAGGATAGGACTAGACTTCACCTGCTGATTGGATGTAGATAATGAACAGTTTTGCTTTGCTTTGCATCCACATGCATTCTTTACTTTGCTTCTTTCAGCTGCCTTTATCCTGACCTATGCACTTTTCATCTTATTTTCCCCCTGTCCCACTGAAAAGAGGGAGAGACAGAGAAACTTGATGACCACCTGAAGGCTAAACAAGGACAACACACCGTATTTATAGCGCATTTATTTCACAAATATTTTATCAATAAAACCAGGACATGCTGTTTCCTAAATCAATTTTGACTCAGCTTCAGGTGAACAGTCAGAAAGAATATTTAGACAACAATCCAAAATGAGTTTGTCTTCACAGTCATAAGTACATGACTGCATAACTGGTTTCCATGTTATTCACTTTTACTAATTTGTGTTATATTTGTACCCATCTAGTTATCATATGTTTAGTTAAATATCAACATTTGTTGAAGTTTTTCTGTACAGTCAGAAAACTATATAAACACTAGTCCTCCAAGCAATTAAATAATCATTTAAATAATAAATACATATATTTCTTCTTTGCCTCAGAAAAGCAGTGTATTCTCACACACAGATAAGTGAGGCAGACAATTTGTGTAAAGGAAGAAAGAATCTTTATGAGTGTGGTTTTATGAGTAGTCTTCATGCATCTATAGCTAAATGGCTTGATTGTATTAAACTTTATGGTTGTATTCTGATGAGTATTTGTATTATCAAGATGTTTTGTACTGTAATGCTTCCCTATAATCAAATGAGAGTTTTATGGGCTAAATACTGTGTATATTAAGAATGTTTGGTCCAGCTAGCACAAAACACCATGACAGTCTCTCACTTGATGCCCTCCAGCCACCCCCACCCTCATTAGGACTGCAGAGGCCCCAGGTTGTTGTAGATTAAGACAAGGGCTCCCTGTCAATTATAGTTCCAGGAAAAACAGACTCCGCTACTTGACTTAGAGAGGAAAGTAGGAAAGTTTATTCTACTACCTACAAGAAATAGAATGGAACAAAAAGCAAAAAGTGAGTAGGATGATGAGAAAATTACAACCAGCAATTTAAGATCTCCCTTGCCTATCCCTCCTTTCTTCCTGGGCCCAGCTCACTGCTCCTGATATCTCTGCCTCCTCCCCACTCAACAGCTCAGTAGGGCAGGGAATGGAAGATGTGATCAGTTTCTCACAGATGAGCTCTGCTGCATGTCTTCTCAGATGAATATAACTCCTTGCATTCTTTCTCTGCTCCAGTATGGGCTGCCTCCCACAGGACTCAGTCCTTAACAAATTTATCTGGCATGGGTTCTTCTCCACAGTTGCAGCTTCTGCAGATACAATGTCCCTCCCTTGGGACATGGCCTTTTCTGGGCATAATTTTAATTAGCTTCTTTGGCGCGGGTTTTTCCTCACAGTTACAGATTCTGTGAATATTGGGTCCCTCACACAGGACATGGCCTCCTCTGGCCATAGTCACTGCCCCTGGAACTGAGTCTTTAATGAAGAGAATCACTGCTCCTGATGTGAGGTCTTTAATGAACTGAGTCAATGACCCTCATGTGGGGTCAGGAAGAACCCTCCTCTTCTGGCTTCTTAAAAAGAGATTGTGGAGGTGTCTAATTGGCTTAGCCCTAGAAGCGGGTCTGGCTCAGAGCTGGGGAGTTTCAAGCAACTTCTTACGGGAGCCATCTTTGCACAGCAAGGTCATGGAACAAGGTCTCCTGGAAACTGTGCTAAGATACTTGGAAAATAAAGAGGTAATTGGTGACAGCCAACACAGCTACACCAAGAGCAAATGGTGTTTGATAAATTTGGTGGCCTCCTATGACCAGGTTACAGCATTGATGAATAAGGGAAGAGTGATTTAAGCCATCTACCTTGACTTGTGTAAAGCATTTGACACTGTCTCACACAATATCCTAGTCTCTGTACTGCAGAGTTATGGATTTGATAGGTGGACTACTTAGTGGATAAGGAGCTGGCTGGATGGTCACAATCAGAGTTGCAGTCAACAGCTCAATGATCAAATGGAGAGCAGTGACAACTGGTGTTTCAAAATGCCAATATTGGGCCTGTTGCTGCTTAATAGCTTTGTCATCAATATGGAGAGTGCACCCACAGCAAATTGACCAATTCCACCAAGCTGTGTGGTATGGTTGACACGCTAGAGGGAAGGTATGCCGTTCAGAGAGACCTTGATAGACTTGAGAGACGGGCTCAGGCAAATCTCATGAAGTTCTATAATGCCCAGTGCAAGGTCCTGCATTTGGGCTGTGGTGATGTCAAGAACAAATATAGGCTGAGTGAGGAGTGGTAGGAGCAGCTTGTATTAGGTCTGTGGGCTGAGGTTTTATGTAGTGAAGGAGGGGCTATGTGGATGGATCCTGTGAGAAGCTACTAGAAGCTTCCCTGCCTGAAAGTCAGACCTGCCTCTGGCCAAGGCCAGGACAATCAGAAGCCTCTGCAATAAGATATATAGCTCAGGCAGTGTGGCTTGGATGAGTGGACAGTGAGGTGTATTAAGAGCTAGCTGAATGACAGAGCCCAGAGGGCAGTGATCGGTGCCACATAATCAAGTTGGAGGCCTGTGGCCAGTGGAGTTCCACGGAGATCAGTTCTGGGGTCAGTCTTGTTCAACATCTTCATCAGCCACCTGGATAAGTGGACAGAGTGTACCCTCAGCAAGTTCCCTGATGACATTAAACTGGGAGAGTTTGAGAATGACTTGAGAGTTGGGCAGAGAGGACCCTCATAAAGTTCAACAAGGACAAGTGCAGAGTCCTGCATCTGGGAAGGAACAACCCCATGCACCAGTACAGGTTGGGGACTGATCTGCTGAAGAGCAGCTCTGCAGAGAGAGACCTGGGAGTCCTGGTTGATAATAAACTAACTATGAGCCAGCAATGTGCCCTCATGGCCAAGAAGGCCAATGGCATCCTGGGATGCATCGAGAAGAGTGTGGCCAGCAGGTCAAGGGAGGTTCTTCTCCCCCACTCCTCTACCCTGGTAAGGCCTCATCTGGAGTCCTGTGCCCAGTTCTGGGCTCCTTGGCTAAAGATGGACAGGGAACTTCTGGAGAGAGTCCAGCACAGGGCCACCAAGATGATCAGGGGACTGGAGCATCTTCCTTAGGAAAAAAAGGTTATAGGAACTGGAGGTGTTTAGTCTAGAGAAGAGAAGTCTGAGGGGAGATCTCATTAATATTTATAAGTATCTAAATGGTTAGTGTCAGGAATTTGAGGCGTCCCTTTCTCTGTGGTATCAAGCAACAGGATAAGGGGTAATAGGAAGAAGCTGGAACACAAAATTTTCATTTAAACATAAGAAAAAATTATTTTACTGGTCAGGTGAGGGAGCCCTGGCACAGGCGGCCCAGGGAGAGTGTGGAGCCTCCTTCCTTGTAGGTCTTCAAGACCCATCTGGACACATTCCTATGCAACCTGATCTAGGGGGACTTGCTTCTGCAGGGGGGTTGAACTAGGTGATCTCTAAAGGAACCTTCCAACCTTCTAACCCCTACAATTCTATGATTCTATGATATTCAAGAGTGGAAAACCTGCAGAGTAAGGAGCAAGGGGGATGGGAGAGAAAAAAAAATGTTGATCCCAAGGTCAGTGAAAAAGGAGAGGAGGTGTGCTGGTGCAGATACTTCCCTGCATCCTGTGGTGAGATGACAGTCATCCCACTGCAACGAGATCTGCCAGCAGTTTGTAGAGAACCTGGCACTGGAACAGGTCATGAAATCTAAAGAAGGCCATCACTCTATGGCAAGGCTGCACTAGAGGAGCCTGTTCCCGAAGAATTGCAGCCCATGAAAGACATCCATATTAGAGCAGTTTGTGATGCAGCCTGTTAGAAGGACTTATGTTGGAGAAGTATATGGAAGATTGTCTCCCGTTGAAGGGTCTCCACACTGAAGCAGGGGTAGGATGTGAGGTGTTCTCCCTCTTAGGAGGAAGGAGTGGCAGACAAAATTTTTAATGAGGTGACCACAACCCACATTTCCTGCTGCTGATGGGGAGGAGGTAGAGAAACTGGGAGTAAATCTGAATCCCAGGAAGAAGGGCAGGGGAGGCAGGGGACAGTCTTGTTTCTAAGATGTGGTTTTATTTGTCATGATCCTGCTTTGTTTTGATTAGTAACCGATTGAATTGATTTTATTTTTCCCCTGATCTGTCTTGCCTGTGACCATAATTAGTGAATGATCTCTCTTTGTCCTTGTCTCAACACATAAGATTTTTGGATATTTTTCTCCTCTTCATCCTTCTGAGGGTAGGGAAGAGTGAGTGTGTTGTCTGCTGGCTTAAATCACAACAGAGCCCAGCAGAAGAGGACTTGAGAGTGCTGGTAGATAAAAAAATGAATAGGCAATGTGTCCTTGCAGACCAGCAAGTCAGTCATATCCTGGGCTGCATCAAAAGAAGCATGGCCAGAAAGTCGGTGATTCTTCCCCTCTGCTCCCATCTTATGACCCCATCTGGAGTGCTACGTTCAGCTCTGAGGCCCTTAACATAGGAAGGACATGGACCTATTTGAGCCAGTCCAGCAGAGGGCCATAAAAATAGTCAGAGGACTTGGAGCACCTCTCTTATCAAGACAGGCTGAGGGAGTTGAGGTTGATCAGCCTGGAGAAGAGAAGACTCTGGACAGACCTTATATCAGCCTTTGAGTACCTAAAGAAGTCTCAAAAGAGTCAGAGAATGACTTTTTACAAGGGCTTGCAGGATAGGTACTGGTTTAAACTGAAAGAGGGTCAATTTAGATTACATATTAGGAAGTACTTCACTGTGAGTGGCGAAGCACTCAGAGATTTAAGTCACCCAGATTTAGACAGCTCAGAATGTTTCATACTTTTTAAGAAACAATATGAACTGTTTGGGACAAGACAGAATTTACTTCAGTAAAACATGCAGAGTATAAAAAAAAAAAAAAAAAGAAAGGAAATAGTTATCTGTCTTTGAGGTCAGATAGAATAAAAAAGTCAATTGGATGCAAGCAGGTCATAGCACAGTATATTCACCTAAAAACTATCATTAAATCTTATTTAATCTAAATAAAATCAACTATCATTTCAGAATCAAGCTATATAATTAATATTAGAACATGGAGACTTTGAAAGCAAGAGGAAACACGAAGTGCCATCATATGATTGGTGACAAATTACTACAAATATTTCATTAAAAGGTTAATGAACACATGCAAAACTTAAGAGATAAGGATGACAGTGGGGAGATATCCAAAAAGTTCTCTTCATGGCCTATTCTCTTTTATACTACAGGAGGACTTGTTCACACTGCATAATATGTTAGAAATTATCTAAATTCACAGATGCTGAGTACCAAGTAATGTAATGGCTAATAATAGGCAATATTTTCAAGTAGTTGCTATTCACAGAGTTAGTACGTAACTCTATATGTACCAGCAACTGCAAATGCCACAAGCATTTTGAAAACTGTTACTTTGCAATAAACATAGTTCTGATTGTGTACATGTTGCTAAGCAGCAACAACAGTTAAAAATATTAAATAATGCTTTATCTATACCTTTCAGCTTGTAGTAGTTTAACTTCTCTGTATTACCATCTTTACAGAGACTTTTGTGAAAATTTAGTCCAGGATAAACATCCTTTTCAGTTTCGTTTGTGAAATTCTACTTAGCCTAAAGACCCACATTTGTACCAGAAGAGTGTCCTGATGGTGTAGTGGGAGATTATTACATTAATGTAGTTTTGCTTCTGTAGTTAGAACCATTATAAGTGCATTGGCCATATTCTATGTCAAGTTCCAGCATTATGGCAGAAGTTAACCTTAGGTGCTATGTTAAGAAACAATAGTGTTGTGTTATGGGCTTGTGTAGAGCTGCTTTTTACTTGGTAACAGGGAGAGAGCTGCAATGTTGGTCCCAGTAAGCAGTTCTCGAAACATCCCCTGGCTTTGAGGTGGACCTACCTCCAATCTGGACCTACAGTCCAATCTGGCACCTACGGTCTAATCTGGTACTTCTGACATCATTCTCAAATAAAAAAGGAAAATATGAGCTGGAAGAGGAGTTGTAGAAGGTATGGTACAAGATGGACGTGACCATGTGGACCCCATCATCAGAGGAGGAGGAAGGAAGGAGGAGCACCTGACTGGAGAACCTTCTGCAACCTGTGGTGAGAACGCAGGCTGTACCCCTACAACCCATGGAGGGCAATGGCAGGACTGAGAGCCACCAGCAGCTCCAGATGAGTGCACCCAGACAGGCAGGAGACTGTGTGAGGAGGCAGCCATGGCGCAGGCCTTGCTGGAGATCCTGCATGCCGCAGAGCAGACCCACATGAGAGGCAGAGAGGAGCTGTAGCCCTTAGGATGAACACATATCAGAGTGGTTTGTGCAGGGCTGCCCACGAGAAACCCTGTGTGAGGTACCCTACGCTGGAGAAGGAAGGACTGGCAAGGAGTTCAACTGCTCTGAGGAGAGACAAGCAGTAGGAGCCATCAGGAAACAACTGACTGAAACTCCCATTCCCTGACCCCCCTGAGCCATTCAAGGGAGAGGAGGTAAATTCACTGGGATCAGGGCTCTGAGCTCGGAAAGGGAGGAGATGTGTTTTCCTTCTTTTTTATTACTTGATATTTAAGATAGTATTCAAAATCTTACAATTTACGGGATTCTGAAATAGTCCTGATGAAGGACCTAGGTTCCATAATGATCAAGAAAAGGTACAGGAGAATATTCAATATTAAATTTTTCATTAATTTAGAGTAGCATGCTTACCTGAACACTCACATACATATATAGTATGAGAAGTATAGTATGAGAAGGGCACACCTTTATGCAGTTTTGCAGCCAGAAAAAAGCTCATCCATTTGATGTCTGAGCAGGAAGCTACATGCAAGCAAGTGCTTTGGAACAAAACCAGAGCTTGCAGCAACACAGATATCTGTACTTAACAGGGCTTATTGACATGTACAAAATGAACATAGTGTTAAATGCATATGAACCTTATACATCTCAAATTAAGCAGAGCCAGCTGTGTGCTGGCAAAAGAATGTGAACAGATCGACATTCCTACAAGGGTAAGATTTGGCAGAGAAGAGCTAGCTGGTTGATTGTCAGTTCACACAAGTGCAAATTTTTGGAGGAAGAATCAAAGAAATGGATTCTACAAGTTACTATGTTAGTGTATTCACGTGGGGGCATAAATCTGCCACCTTTTGTGTAAATTGGCTGTGAGTGACTTTGCTGGATACTCATTCTATAGGTGACAATCTTTTTTAAAGCTTATATTGGGTCAAAGATCTTTCTAATATAACCTTTTATGGTTTCACCACCCCAGCACTGAAGTCTGCTTCTTCTTACCATGCCCACAGGCTGAAGTCTCACTTCATAAATTAATGAAGCCAAAGGCACTACAGAAGCCATTGGCAGCTGCTCAGTTACTAAGTAGTGCTTCATAGAGAAAGTCTATTATTTGCCAGAGTTCAGCAGCCTGTAATGGCCCCAAGTTAATTTGAGGATGTTGGTTCCAACCTGAAAAATGCTAATTAGTCTTAAGGCTTAGTGACAGCTTGTCAAATGATTTCCTTACTAAAATTTAAGGAGAATTATAAAAAGATACTTTAAAAAACCCAGAAATAATGCATTCTACCACTTGCACTTGAAACATATTTCACTTTGCCCACCAGAGTCAGATTTAATGGTTTTCAGAATATATTCCAATATTTATAAATTTAGACAGATTTTCAGGTGCCATCTAACTTTAATATGGTTGTGATATTTTCTAAATGTTAAGAAAGATACACATGTAACTTCCTGTAATATTTGAGGGTTGCAATATGAGAAAATGAGGATTGCAGGGTAGGAACTTGAAAGGGAAATATTTGTCCATTTGTCCAAAAATAAAGTTTCATTTTAATAAGTGATAACCTGCATTTGGTGTTTAGTTGAAAATTCCCATTGGTATTGATAAGGCAGTGGGAAACCACTTTTTAGTTCTCATTAAAAAGCTTACTCATCAGCTAGCTTGAAATGGCCTGCTATGTTAACAAATAGAGGACTGGCCACTGAGTAGCATGTGCAACAGGGAAAGGAGAAATATTTTCAACTAATTCTCTCAGGTTTTGAGTGAAGTTGTCTGCATAAAAATTTTGCCTGCTCCAGCATTTGATATGTCTTATGAATTCACCATACTCTGTCTCCCAGCCATACAAAGGCATCCTTCAGGAATTTCCATGTATAGGTCACTTGAAATAAAATTGATCCACACAGTCTGTGAATGAAGGAACAAGGAAATAAATTGAAAACAGGTGTATTATTTAATGTTTAACATAACTTCTTTCTACAGATATTGGCAAGATTTTCAAAGCAAAATGTATGCTCACATTTATGAAATGCAATCAACGCAGTTGTGCTTGCAGCTCTGATCACAGCTGTAACATGTTCTTTCCTTAAGGACAAAGGTAAAAAGGAGCCAGTGATGCTGTGTTTTTTATTGCATTTTCTTAAGCAGCCTACACAAGAAAAAATTTATGACGAGAAAAAACAACCAAACAAATAAAACCACCTCACACGCTATCTAATTTTAGACCCATCACACTTCTTATGTTTAGTAGAATTGGAAACGTCAGTGAAAAATAGAAAAAGTACAAAGTGACAATGTCAAGCAATCTGAACCAAATTGCAAAAAGCATAGGAGAGAGAGTTAAAAACATGCAGATCTTGATTACACAAGAATTATCATTCCTCAAGGAAGAAAGTTATGACTCAAGACTAGTTATCTCTGTGGACTTTGAAAGGTCTATCACATGCTTTGCAGTGTGTTTTTGAAGAAAGTACTTGTTTTAACAAACAGGATAAACCATTGTTTTATACAAAAGTTGATTACTGTGAAACAGAGATTTCTTTCTGCTTGGTTTTCTATTGTTTAGTAAATCTGTAATACAACTAAATAGGTAAATTTATCAAATATTATTTCTTCAAAAAGAAAGAAGAATCCTTTGACAACAGATACATGGTTGAACACTACTTGAACGCAGGTAGTGAAAACAGATAGAAGTAATAAAATCACAGGACCCTTGAATGTTCAGTAATCTGTTAGTATAATGTAATAATATTAATGTTATTAATTTAACTAATTATGTGCATAAATGCATACTTAGGTATCAATATTATGCAGCCACAGTTACAAAAAAAATAGACTTCATACACCACTCATCTGTATATATTAATTAGATACTTTCATAAATTAAAAGTATGTTTCTCCGTTCTGATTATTAAGTATTTTAGGAAAAAGTGTAATAGGTCTGGAAAATCTCATGACACATTCAACACAGTGCTACATATATTCATTCAATTTTAATTGAGATTTCTTATTGACTATTTAACTTCACAGTTTTCCTGTGAACTTAAAAAAAACTCTTCAATATTTGTTTCATTTCATGAAAGGCATGTGAACTTATTTAACAAGACTTCTACAGGTAATCGAGATACTTGCTGAATATCATTCTATGTGACAAATGCTGTGGCAATACAGTCACCTCCTTTTGTCAAAGCTTAAGTTTCTTTCATTACCAGCGTAGTCACAAGTTTTCTGTGAATTACTAGGGTCTTTAAAATGCACCAAATATTGTTGAATGATGGCAAATTATATCAACACAGAAACTATTTATCCAATAGGAATGAAACTTTAAATCAGTTAGTTTGATTTCCTAGCAATAGAAAGAAAACACTTATTTAATTAAATCATTCCTCTATGTTTTATTATATTTAGAAGGAAAACTAACATTTTCCATTTATGTACTGTATCTATTAATGAAGAAATGATTGTTTCAAAAGACTTTAGGGCTGCTTCATGTTTGATAGATATTTGATTGTCATAGACATGAAAAGGCTAAAGCACAGGAACATAACCTACAAAAACTGTGGATCAAAGACGAAATTATAAACCTCAATTTTTACCATGCAACTTTATTCCTAATATCTCCAATTTCATTCAGTCTTTGTTATAAAATTCTTAACTGATTTACTGTTAAATTTGAGTAAATTTATCTGCATACAAAATACTGTATACACTTGTGGTAGTTTAGCCAGTTGTCCGCTAAGTCATAATATCACTCCCCCTTCCAAACTGGACAGAAGAGAGAGAGAAATATAAAAAGAGGTTTGTGGGTTGAGATAAGGACAGAGAGATCACTCAGCAATTAATGTCATGGGCAGAACAGTCTCAACTTGGGGAAAAAAGTTTTGATTTATTAAAGGAAGAGTAAGAACAGGGAGATGAGAAATAAAACTGACTCTTAAAACATCTCTCCCCACCCCTCCCTCTTCCCAGGACTCCCCTTCCTTCCCCCCAGTGGCGCAGGGGATGGGGGTATGGTCAGTTCATTACAGATGGACTTTGCCGCTGCTTCTTCTCAGGGGGAGACCTCCTCACCCTCCCCACTGCTACAGTGTGGGGTCCTTCCCATGGGCTACAGTTCCTCACGAATTGTTCTAGCATGGGGCCTCACATGGGGGCAGCTCCTCACACCCTGCCCCAACATGAGTCATCTACTGGCAGGACAGTCCTTCAGGTACTGACAGCTCCAGCCTGAGTCCCTCACAGGATCACAAGTTCTGACAGCAAACCTGCTCTGGTGTGGGCTCTTCTCTCCCCATAGAATCACAGGTCCTGCCAGGAACTGCTCCAGGATGAGCTTCCCATGGAATCACAGCCTCCTTCAGGCATCCATCTGCTCTGGCATGGGGTCCTCCATGGGCTGCGAGTGGATCTCTGCTCCCCGGTGGCCTCCATGGACTACAGGGGCACAGCTGAGTCAACATGGTCCTCACCACAGGTCACAGGGGAGTCTTTCTTTCAGGGCCTAAGCACCCTCCTCACCCTCCTTCTTCATTGACCTTGGTATTTGTGGAGATGTTTTCACATTCTCCCTCCCTGTTGCTGCTGTGGTTTAGGAACTGCGCAGCACCTTTTTTCTTTCTCAGATACATTACTCACAAAGGCGTTACCTAAGCCATTAATTGGCCAGGCCTTGGTGAGCTGCAGGATCCAACTTAGAATTGACTGTCCCTAGTCCTATGAGCTACAGGGAAAGCTTCTGGCAGATCTTTGTTTAAAAAAGCCACCCCTGTAGCTCCCCCTGCTCCCAAAAGAACTGGCCCAGGTAAAACTACTACAATACTGAAGGCGTCCAGGTCCATTGATAATTTGAGGTGACTTAATGACATATTAGTTCCTCACCATCATAAGTAATGAGTGCTTACTCTCCTCAATCGTTTATCTCCTCAATATTAAAATAATCACTGTACTATTCATTACTATGATTTTTCCAGAATCATTGATGTATATTAAAAGTTGAGAATTTATAATTAGATATTTTCTGTACTCTTGAAAAAGAAAGTAAATCAAAAATCTATAGCATATTACTTAAGTGTCACCCATCTAATATTGGGTTGGGGGAGGAGCATGAAAAGGGATAATAAATAAACTTTAAAAACTTATTTCTTTATAGCTACTGAAGATTCTCATTACTTTTCATCAAAGGACTGAAGCATGCCTAAGTAAAACTTACCATATAATGGAAAGGAAAAACAAGTACTTCTGCGAGGAAAAAACCCTAATCCTTTAGTCCCTCAAATGAATGTACCTTGTATACGGAGCTATCAATTTTCATAGAGTCATAGAATCACAGAATGGTAGGGATTGGAAGAGACCTTTAGAGATCATCTACTCCAATGTCCCTACCAAAGCAGGTCCACCTAGATCAGGTCCAGGCAGGTCTTGAAGACCGCCAGAGAAGGTGACTCCAGAACCTACCTGGGCAGCCTGTGCTGCTCCATCACCCTCACAGTGAAATAGTTTTTCCTTATGTTTAAATGGAACTTTTTGTGTTCCAACTTCTTTCCATTATTCCTTGTCCTGTTGCTAGATACAATAGAAAAAAGAGATGCCTCAACCTCCTGGCATCCACCATTTAGATATTTGTAAATGTTAATGAGATTCTCCCACAGTCTCCTCTTTTCTAGACTAAACTTCTCTTTTCTAGTCCCGGTTCCTGCAGCCTTTCTTCATAAGGAAGATACTCCAGTCCCCTGATCATCTTAATGGCTCTACTCTGAACTCTCTTCAAAAGCTCTCTGTCCCTCTTGAGCTGGGGAGCCCAGAACTGGACACAGGACTCCAGATGAGGCTTCACCAGGGCGGAGAAGAGGGCAAGCAGAACCTCCCCTGACCTGCTGGCCACACTCTTCTTCATCATCCTAGAAAACTGATGGCCTTCTTGGCAGTGATTCAAGTGCACGGGCCACCTTTACTTAACCTGGGAAAGAGACGACTCATATTGTTGCAGATACACAATTATTTCAGTTAACAACTTATCATCACAATGAGCAGTCAAGCACTTGTTAAGCACTTGTTAATCACCTAGTAATAGTTCAATCAATTAGCTAAGCACTTGGAAATAACTCAAACACCTATTGATTAAGTAAGTATTCATTTGAATCACACAAGGATCAAACTGCAAGAGTTACATACCACACCTGATGGGGACCTGTTACCTTAGCTACAGGACCCTGGTGAATGTATTTGTTAGGTTACCTTGGCTGTTACCTTAGTTGTTACTAAAACAAAGGGACTGATATCTTTTTTGACCAATCACTGTGATTTTGGAAAGTTTGTGTTTGTTGGGAAACAATCAAGGTGAAGGGCTAAATTGATAGATGGACATTTTATGCATACTTGTGTTGGCAAATGTGATTCTTTTGTTTGAGCTGTATAAAAACCCTGAAAATGGTAACTATAGCAGGTATGGAGCAGCTATCCCCTGTGTTTTCCCAGCCCTGTATAATAAAGAAGTGCCTGGCTTATCTGCATTCCTGTGTAGATAAGTTTTTCACGTCAACAATATCTTTCAAAACAAGGGCACATTGGTATCTCATGTTTAGTTTATTATCAGCCGGAACTCCCATGTGTCTCTCTGCAGAGCTTCTCTCCAGCAGGTCTGTAGGTCAATCCCTAGCCTGTACTGGTGCATGGGGTTGCTCCTCCAAAGGTGCAGGACTCTGTGCTTGTGCTTTTCTACCATGAAACTGAGTTTTCTGTTTCTAAGGAGAAAGCTCAAGAATTAAATTTAACTGAGTTCTTAGATTTAAGCTCAATTTTCTTTTTTATTTTTTAATTAAAACAGAATGGTGATAATAAAGGTAAATTGTCGTTCTATCAATTGGAATCAAGCCATAAGCACTTATTTACTTCATACCCATATCATATCGACCCTGTACCACTGCTTTCATGTAGACAATGTTCTATTAAAGACTTAGCAAACCACTTGGATTTACATATATTTGAGGAAAAGTGCTGCTGAAAAATAATGAACATGAGTGTACTAAGGCAAATCTTTCAGTTAGGCCAGCTCCTGATCCCTTGCTAGATACTCCAATAGATCTCCAGACAGTTGTTTTATTCAAAATTTTCTAATGCTCTCACAAGCATTCCTCAAAATGACAGTGGACTCTGCAAAAGGCACAAATGATGTAGAGCTTTATACTAACATGTGCTAATAAACCTTACACTAACTTATCGCAATAGTATAAAGCTTATTTCTCAGACAGGACAAAATTCACACAAGCTGTAAAAGGTCACGCTTATCTCCTTACACAATATCTCCGGGGTCCTCCAACTTCCTTGAGGGCAGAAACCGGTCTGCCAGAGGCCAAGCGATATCTGAAGATCAGAGGTGAGAAAGCCTCAGGATTTATCAGCGTTCATCTCCCAAGGCCCCAAAGACCATCACCAGCCATCACCGGGAGACAACACGCAAATGAAAGGAAGGAAAGACCTAATTTACATGCGAAATCGGGACAGGTTGTGTCTTTGTCTAGGCAGATAATGTCATCATATGATTTTGTAACTTTGTAACAAATATAAGTCAAGCGAGTCGGGGGGGGGGGGGGGCGCACGTTTGTGGTGGAGCGATCCCCCCCCCCCCCCCCCCCCGTGCGCCCGGCGCCGAATAAACATACCTTCTTTATAACTCTTTGAGTTATAGAGTTTGATTCCGCAAGTCACACAGAGGTTAATTTTAGTCACATTAAAATGTTCTCTGTTTATGGTTGACCTTTATATCAATATTACATGTTTTTATAGTGAGAAGAACAAAGTATATGCAGAACAGTAAGAAACTGATTTCCTTTAAATTAATTGCCTGACAACGATGACCAAAGTCTGATTAGGTTTTTTAATTGTCTGTTTGTATAGTGCATTATTTTTTTTTTTGTGGCACATGGATTTTTTTGTAGCATTATAGGTGAATTAAGGACCAGAGACAGAAAATCTTTGTTTAAGCTCAATTCAATGAGTTAGTTAAAAGTTGCAACTGACATATCTGTTAAAAAGAATATATACTGGGCCTCACTTGGGAAAAAAACAGTTGTTCCCAAAAACCTGAATTAAAGTTCAGTAATAAGGTTAGCTGTCTGTTAGATGGTAAAAGACATCCTCAGTGGGACCAGTGGTGTAACAAAAATAGAAACATGTGTACATACATTTTATCCTTTTTCCACAGCTGAATTGAGTGGTTTCTTCTAACCCTTACATTACCAGATGTAGTTACTTGTATTGGTGTTTCCCAGAATCTCTTACAGACTCCTGTTGTGACTGGTAGCATTAGATTACAAAGCTGCAACAAAAGTAAAGTGAAACATTAAGTTAGAAGTGAGTTGCTCTTTAAGAAGTATACAGCCAAGATATCAGAGTAAAAACATATGGAAACAGACAGGAAACTTCAGCACAGCTCAAAATCCCTGACTCAATTATTTGTTACGGCTAGGCTGCCAGAAAGTTTAGGAAATGAGTGGAAAAACTGATGTAAATGACGTTTTGAGGTACTTTCTGTTCTCACTGTAGGGTGACAAAACCAACTATGAACTAAAGGAAAATGCACTAATTATTTGGAGCACAAAGAAAGCCACAAATGACCTGAACTATGACTGAGAACTCCTGCTAAGCAGCTAGGGCAAATAGTACCATTATCTGCCCTTAGACGTAAGGGTAAAAACAGAATGGCATTATCACTGTCTGGCAAGGCAAAAGAGAATTTCTACCAGACAAGTCTTCAATATTTTATTATAATGAGGACTATGAGCTTATATTTGATGGTCTGACACAGCAGTCTTTTCCCTCTTTGAATATCTTCGTCCAAGTCACAGCAACTATAGTAGGTCCCCAAATCACATCAAGATTGAAAAACAATTTCCAAGAACAGAAGACTGTATTACTACCAGAAGTTTTACATTATATTATCTCTGCCACAGAATCACAAAATCACAGAATCTCAAGGTTTGGAAGGGACCTCAAAAGATCATCTGGTCCAATCCCCCTGGACTGCCACTGTAATTCATCAGGATCCAGATTCAGGACACAATCATAATCTTTGAAGAAATTTGTAGTGTCTGTGCTATAGTAAGCTATTCCACACCATACATCCCCATTACAGCTTAGAAAGGACAATTTACAAAATGCAGTTATAGGTAAGTATACGTGCTTGCGAATGGCAGATTAGGAGAACTGCCCAAACTGCTACCACCTATTAGGAGTATTATATGTCCAGTCTGAACGATATTTGTCTTGATTAGACGAGACAAAGAGATGTAGCCACTGAGTAAATAGTTCACGTTTACATTACACTTACAGGCAAAAAAGCTAGTATGAGTAAGATTGCCAGTAGCTTGTACCATAAGGACCACAGTATCCCAGTAAAAATTTAAGCTTGAACACAGCTGTTACATGCAGACATTTAAAGACTTTGGGCACCATACAGAAAATCATTTAGCCAAGGTTTAATTTTACAGGAATTCATATCATAGAGGCCAAAGACTCTGCTCAGTGCTGGGCATTAAGCCCATATTTATCAGATATAGGGTCAGTTCCACCATTTGTGTCATTACATAAGGGCAATGCTATAGTTCTGACACTAAATAGAATATTGTACTACCCAACTAAAACTGAATCATTCAGTTACATTCCAGAGCAGTTTGTCAGCATTCCATCATAATCTTTCTGAAGTGTATTGTTTTATTCTCTGTCTTTCCTTTTAGGGGGTCAAACTATCATTTTAAAGGTTTTTTTTTTTTCTTCTCCAGCTAAAATGACAAAAAACCAACAAAGAAACAAAAAACCCAAAAAAGAACACAAACAAAACCAAAACACATCTCCAAAACCATTACTTAAGTTTCTCTTACTCCAGTAGGAAAAGTAAAATGAGTGCCAAGATTTCCATGGGACCCAGCTCCAACTTTGCAGAAGACATTTTGTCAAATTACTCTCCTCATCTAGCATCTTCCATTAGAAGAATGGAATTATTTTGGTTGGAAAAAAACATTAAGATCAAGTTCAACAACTAATCTAACACTGCCAAGCTTGCCACAGCAGTACCTCATTTATGTGTTTTTTAATATCTCCAGGAGTGGATACTCTACCTTGGGCAGCCTGTTCCAACATTCAACAACCTTCTTGATGAAACAGTTCTTCCTAATTAATTAATTTCCTAATTTACTAATTAATAACTCCTCATTTCATTATCAATACTGGAAGCAGTTCTGCAGTCGTATTATAGTTAAAGCTAAATTGTTCAACAAGAAAATAATTTGAATACTATCTAATAACACAAAGTTTTATAGTTACAGAACAAATCAAACAAGTAAACTCAATTTTTAAACATAAGATTTCTGCAGTTGTTTCATGCAATGGGGAAAGTGATAAGGGGAACGTAGAAATTAATAAATTGTACATTAATTTGAATACCCTTGAATACTTTCAGGTGAAAAAAGAGAAAAAGGAATACAGAAATTATAGACCTTTTCTTTTGAAAGGAAATTATCCAGTGCATGCAAATACAAGACCTATTCATAAAGTTCATTCAGTTAAGATGATTTAACAAGGGCCAATGAAACTTGATTTGCAGTCACTGAAATTATCAATGTCTCAAAAGTTTTTCCTGACTGGACAGGCTTTGTTGGTCCAACCTAGTAATCTCATTCAAGAAGTTAAGCTATGCTTTGAGCAATATAAATTTGTTGTCACTAGACAAAAAAATACTTTCTATTTTTAAATCTAAGAATCTCATTTCCAATGAAATTTAAGTTCATAGACCTTGGTTAAGCTATGATAATTAACATCTTACTGAGAAATCAGAGAAAATTTTGCAGTCTTATTGAATTGTCATGTCTCCGCTGCTGCATTCATTTATTTTCTGTGTGCAGAAACTCCTACTTCAGAAAACTATTGCCTACAGTACTTGCCTGCTTGTATGTGATATAGAGGCTGTATTCTGCTATGTAATCTTAAACCTTTCATTTACGAGCAATTGCTGTTCATGTCAACATCACTATTGAATGCAGAATATTTTAGGAAGACAGAGGAATTGGAAAGAGAGGGAAAGGGAAATAGCTAACCCTAAAAAATACTGAAGACCTTTCATGAGAGTTGATTTGTATAATTCCTCTAACAAAAGAGCTGTCTTTTCTTTACTACTTAGGCAGCTGTAGCACCTTGGAGATAACATACTTTGATGATGATCCTTAATAGAGATCCACATGTACTTTGATAAAAAACAGGCATGATTTCCAGAAGAACTGAGTATATTAGACAAGTTTACCCAGTGAACTCTTCAGCTAATAGAGTCTGACTAAAATCTCTTCCCCTCACACTTCATAAATGGGATGCTTTTCACAGGCCATATATTTTGTCATAACTTGAATTGAATGGAAGCATGCTTCAGTAAACAGTGAAGCACTATCAAAAGTCTGTACATCTACTACTTCACTGTTCATTTCCCACTTATTGTTGACCACAAGCAGAGGATGTTGAAATGCCACAATGCGAGCATAACACAACTTTTGTGGGGTTGCTGCTGCATCCACAAAAAAAAAGGTGAACTGAAAAGCTCAGTCTATAGTTTTCTATCTGAGTGTCTACTGGAAACTAAGTGCCAAGAATCAAAGCTCCATGTAAGAAAATTGATTCAGGAAATTTAACGGGAAATAAAATGTTAGATATCAAGTGTTTTGTATTTAAAGTGGTTGTCTGCCTACTTCAAAAGACCTTATTTTTGGTCAACACTGTGCAACTAGCTGTCTGCCTGAAATGCTTAATAACCTCCTGATTTCTTGAACTGAACCTTCTCTGCTAGGATTAATAACATTTTATGTGGTGCAACTCAAGCGAGTGGCATGGTACATTACACAAGGAAAGTATCTGGCGTCATGTCTCTCTGCAAATATATTTGCACTTCAAGAATGCACCTTTCTATTGAGATACAGACTTTAAAATGTAATATACCAGTATTTCAAACAAATACTGCGAAGAGTAAAGGCCTTAGAAGAGACTTACCATGCTCACTAGGGCATCTTTTGATGTAGAAAAAGCAAAAATAACAATAAGAATGTCTGACTTGTCTAGATGATGTTCATATTTGTTAGCTAGAAAAGAGTTAGGATACTGTAAGGCCTGTAAAGTAGGAGTAAAATCTGATAAAGTTGGACATTAATTGTTTATGTTCAATAGTTTGTACACCAAAGATTTCTAGCAGAGTCTTCAATAATCTACCTGATTTTTTATATGAAAACTGCAATTTAACAGCCAAGCAATTTCACTGTGGACTTTTCAGCTCTTTATAAACCCTGGGACAATTAAATTCCCATATTCCGTTTTACTATAATGACAGGGTTCTTCATTCTTTTTAAGTATTTTCTCATGATACCACTTTAAACTCCAAGACCAAAATATCTGAAAAATTAAAACAGCTGTATGTCACCTTGGTATGACAAAGTAGCCTTCAGGTTATTGTTCTGGTTTATCAAGGAGCAGCTTTTGGCTTAGTAACAGGGGGAGCGGGTTGCAGTGAAGACCTGGTAAAGAGTTTGTGGACTCTCCCCTGGCTCCCGGGTTCACACCCACTTCTGGCCCGGCTGGGCCAATCTGGCGCCTCTGCAATCACTATTTTGGGGATGGGAATCTGAAGTGCTAGAAGGAGGTGTAAGAGTGATACAAGATAGAGGCGACCACGCGGACTCTTCAGCCAGAGAAGGAGGAAGGAAGGAAGGAGAAGCAATAGACCAGAGACCCCTCTGCAAGCCGTGGCGAGAATACAAGCTGTGCCCCTGCACCCATGGCAGGACTGAGAGTTACCAGCAGTTCGGTGTGAGTGAGCCCGGACGGGCGAGGGACTGTGTGGGGAGACGGCCATGGCCCAGGCCGTGTTGGAGAGCCTGCGGGCCACAGAGCAGCCCCACACGAGAGGCAGAGAGGAGCTGCAGCCTTTGGAATAAGTGCGTGTCGGAGCAGCCCGTGCAGGGCTGCCGTGTGTGTGAGTTACCCCACGGACTTGCAGGGAGGACTGGCGTGGACTTCACCCGTCCTGAGGAGGGACAAACGGCAGAAGCTACCGGGAACAGACTAACTGAAACCCCCACTGCCTGCCCCCCTGAACCGTTCAGGAGGGGACAGGGTAAAAAACCCGGGATCAGGGCTCTGAGCCCGGGAAGAGGGGAGGTGTGGCAAGAAGGTGTTCTTAAAAAGGCTGGTTGGACTCTTCATTGACGTATTCCTCTGGGTTGTTTCATTTTGGTTATGTTTTGGGTTTTAAGGTTATATTTTAGTTGATGTTGCATTAAATTATATTCTGTTTTCTTCCCCAAACCGAGTGGCCTGGTCTGTTTTGTTCTGAACCTTAAGTGGCAATTAAGCCCTCCCTGCCCTTGAGCAATTCTCAGCCACTTCAGTACTGGTCTTTGTTCCCTGATGGGCCTAAACCACGACAGTTATTGAGAAGAGACTTTGGTATAATGTTTGGTGGGGGGGGGAGGGGAAGAAAAGTTGGCCAAAATGTTGCCTCTGATACCTTCTAAAAATTTGCAATCCAGGAGAATGACTTTTCTTCTGTAGTATCTCAGGATCAAGAATCAGATTATAAATTGGTAACCTTAGTATCAGCAAGACAATTCTGGTGTTTGCACCTCAATCACAAGATGTCAAGAAAAACTGCTAATTTTTACACATTCCTATGTGTGGTTTTTTTCCCCATCATTTTTAGCCTTTACAGTTAGACCTGATGATCCTTATGGATGCCTTTTTACTTGAGATAGTCTACGACTTTATAACATGTATTAAAACACTACCCACTAGGTTGCCCTTGTCAAGGTGTTTGAGTAAAGGATGGAGATTGAGCCTGATATCCTTGAGATAGAAACACTAGCTTCATCTGCCAATAAGTCAGCTCAAAATACTTTATCTTGATTCTTCAGTTGTCACTGCAGTTTGACAGAAAAAAAAAAGAAAAACATTACTTTTTTAAATCTTATGAAGTTAAATGCCCAAGTTATTAGAATCTAACCCCTCTGTCGTGAGAAAGGACATCCTTCAATAGACCAGGTTGCTCAAAGCCGCATCCAGCCTGACCTTGAACACTTCCAGAGATGAGGATTCCACAGCTTCTCTGGAAAACCTGTTCCACTGTCTTACCACTGTCATTGTAAAAAAATGTCTTCCTTACATCCAATCTAAATGTACCTTTTTTCAGTTTAAAACTATTTCCCCTTGCTTATCGCTGCAGGCCTTGATTAAAAGTCTCTGCCTTCCTTATAAACCTCATTTCAATATTGGAAGGTCACAATAAGATTTCTCCAGAGCCTTCCTTTCTCCAGGTTGAAAAACTCTTAACACTCAACCCTCCTTTATAGCAGAGTTCCAGCCCTCTAATCTTTTTTGTGGCCCTCCTCTGAACTCACTCAAAGAGGTCCACGTCTTTCTTGTGCTGGCAATGGTCTCACTAACATGGAGTCAATGGGGGAATCACTTTCCTTGACCTCCTAGTCATGTTTCTTTTTATGCAGAGCAGGGTACAATCGGCTTTCGGGGCTGCAAGTGAACATTGCCAGCTCATATGGACATGTTCCTATGCGACCTGATCTAGGTTGACCTGCTTCTGCAAGGGGGTTGGACTAGATGATCTCTATAGGTCCCTTCCAACCCTACCATTCTATGGTTCTATGATTCTATGTTCCCAGAATTACATTTAAAAGCACATCCTACCCACACACCTAGGTTTATACACTTGCAGTCTATTTATTACATTTTAAACATGTATAGTAAAGATATCTGTTAACATTTTCCACTTCAGACTATTACATTGCAAACATGTATAGTAAACATTTCATCATTCAGACTATTACATTTCAAATATGTATACTAAATATTTCATCATTCTGAAACATCTTTTCCACAGTCTACCACACTGCCATTCTTAACAATCAATCACAATTCATAGGCTGAGAGCTCATATTTTAAACTTTGCAATCTCAATTAAACCAACTCTAACTCCTTGGCACGACTTCAGTTCTCTTTTGGTCTTCTGTTGCTTTTCACTCTACTGTATACTGCATCAGGAATGTTATTCTGACTTCACACATCTATGTCTCACTACTGTTCTCACACAGTACCATGAGCAATGAAAAATATACGATCCCATCTTTTTCAAGGTGTTTCATCATCAAGGACTGTCAGAAGGGGCAGTAAAAACTGTCCCCAATCATTTCCCTTACACAATGAAAAACTAGCAGGAGTTAGAATCAAAGCTGAATAAACTTTGTTACAATATTTACAGTCCTTTGGCATTTAAAAACTAATATACTATCATATATCAAGAAGAAAAGCTTCAAAACTGCACATTTAAAATTGTTCTGCATTTGCATTCCTCTGTTCTCCAGGTCTTAAATCCTTATTAACTTGTAGCTGAAAGTATGTTAATGTATTTTCAATTAGTGGTCCCTCTGGTCTTCATCTCTATCCCTCAGAAGCTTATGGAATTTGAATATAGACAGCTCTTTTATCACAGAAATATATTTAGGTTTTATCTTAAAAGACATCTCAAAAAATTAAGTAGGAGAAAAAGAAAAAAAACTAAGAAAACTAATCCCTTGCCCAGCAATCACCAGACCTGCTTTAAGAAATTCAAAGTCAATTTCCTGTTTTCTGAGAGCTTTCTCCACAATTACAAATCTCTCCATGGCTAGTATATTCATAAACAGCTGACGTAGAACCTCCTTAGGATTTCGTTACTATCCAGTTACAGATAGCTCCACACTACTTCCAATTCCTGTATATGCAACCTGGTTTATACTCATTATAATGGCCAGTCACTCTGATGATAGCTCTGTCCTTTAAAATTCAAGCTCTGAAATCTTTTGAATTTTGCACACATACATACTGCATGTTTCACAGATAATATGCAATCAGACTGAGATCTCATTTGTTTAACTGAAACAAATTAAGAAAATGAGAGATCAGATTATCAAAAAAAAAAAGCTGTACCACCTAATTTTTATGTAGCACTTTTTCCTCCCACTATTCTCTGACCTTTGATCCTTATTGACAAGTGAGGCAATTTTTTTACTCCTATTATTCATAAAGGAAAATTTTTAAAAAACAAAAAAAAACACCAACCCACACTTCAGATAATACCCGTTTAATGTGTAACTTGAGAGGAAGTCTCATCATCAAGTCTTGGAAAACTCTCAAAGCCTAAAAGTGATTTATTCTCAACCCTATCAATGAAATCCAGATGTGCTATGTTGCAGATATGGGATCAGAGAAGTTCTCAGAAACTCAGGAGCATAGAATACTGTAGAGAGCATTTCTGGCCATGAACTGATCACTGTCATCGCCATGAGGAAAAGATTCCAAGACATATAACGTGTGTCCCTTGATAAGCTTAAATCTTTCTAGGCTGATTGACCAAATAATAAATTCTCATTTTTATTTTGCTGATTAGCGTCTTAATTAGCATAGTTAGTATTAATTAAGTAAGAAGATATTGCTAATGAAAGCAAATTAGTGATCTCACAAAGTTCTTATCCCAAGGTTAATTATATATTTGCTTAAATACTCTTTTAAGATTCAAAGGTGCACAAAGAAAGTTAAAATCTTGCATTCATAACAATCTGTTTTGCAATTTGCTGTTACTTTGGTAATCACACTTTTCACCTTTACTGCATGTAGACCAATAGCAAACTCAAAATCCAAGGAAGACAGCATTTTCAAGTGCTCACATAGTATTTAATATCGAAATTGGAGTTTATTACAGCACAACGCATCCAGTTTAATTCCAGCAGAAACAATTCTGAGAATCTAATGGGTGAAACTGCTGACGCCCACCAGTTCCACCCAAAGGATGAGTTTCACTTGCTTTTCAGTGTGCACAAGATCAAGCACTCAGTGCAAGTCTTCACAGATGCAGATGAAGATAGATTTCACAGATGCAGGTACACATAGTGTGCACTGCAGGGCTGTGTCTTAACCTGGTTCTATGCAGAGCCAAACACTATTCACTTCCGAGCTGCGTGAATCTTTATAGCATTGCATAATATAAGAATAAATATTACAGATTTAAGATAAAATGTTAAAACAGAAAGCTATTTAATCATGTTCATTTATATATAACATAACCTAACAAAATATAATTATCAAGCACCATACTTCTTTCTGGGACATTACAATTCAGAAGTATTACACAGAATGCCTCACAGGTTTAATTTAATTACTGTAGCATTGACCTTTTTATACTATTAACAAATAATCCTTTGTCCCTCTCGACTGGATTGTTTATTACATTTTCTGCCCACAGCTTAAAACACATTGATTCCCAATTACGGGTTTATGAAACTGCCAATTCATCTTCGTTGCATGACTTTTCTACCCTCTCAAAGCAGTTTTAAAAGTATACAGGTCAAAAGAGGTGATAACAACATTAATTAAAAGTTACAGGAGGAAACAAACATATCCAAACAAAAACTGAAAGCATTTTCAATTACTTCAGCAAGGTCTCTGTGTGTCTTACACAACTGTATTATTTAAAGACTTTCTTACCCTGAAGACTTTATTTTTATACTGGGGATAATATTTGTCAAGTATGTGATAACATTAGAGAATGATAAGTAAAATGACACTAGAATAGGATCATGCCAGAGATAAAATGTTTAAAATTATATTAAGTATCTCTGCTGCTGCAAAATGTAATCTCTTCATATTACAGTGAAATGTAAATTTACATTTGTGATTTCTAAACAAATACTCTCTCCCTAGGCACCATCAATCCACCTGGGGAAGGAAAGCTTTGGTTATGAGTCAAAAAAATCACACCTGAAGTCACAAGTCCTCAGTTTTAGTAAAATACATATTTACCAGACCACAGTATCTTCCATGATTTCCAGACTACACTGCATAGTACTTACCAGTCTTTACTATCACTGCTCTCTTCTTCCACTGCAGTTTGATGTTTAGGTATAACAGCAAATATGCTCTGAAGCTGGAAAAGATTCTTCTGTGGCTTTCTCTTTTCATTTGTTAGTCTAGTCTTGAACTACTACTATCTAAAAAGGTAAGAATGTTTTATAGAATAAGGTTTGGTGGGTGGGTTTTTTGGGGCTGTGTATATCTATCCCCTACAGACTTTTTCATGAGATTCTCCACCCCAGTCCTGAAGACTGTCTTATCAGTATTTCTTATCCATGTAATTATGACTTCTTCTTCCAATTAGCACATTTGATCTCTAAGTCAAAACAACACTAAAAACTGCTAAAATATTTTTGCCTCAAAGCTATGTGTAAACTTAATATCCCATCTTTATTTACTGTTTACAGGAAGTCACATATTTGAATGGAATTCTATATTACCAGAGAATCCATAATCATGTTACTCTAATAAATGTTTCCTTTGTTGACAAAAAAAAACAGTAGGAAATTCATTTTGAGCATAAAGATAGCAACCACATAGACTCAAGTACCGCAGGCTTGAGAATTCCTAAAGGGTAGGGAGGACTTAATTGCCAATTATGGTCCCAAACAAAACAGACCAGCCTACTCTGCTTGGGGAAGAAAACAGAAAATACTTTAATCCACCACCAACTAAAGCATAACCATAAAACCCCAAAACAAAACCAACATAAAACAACACAGAGTGGTACAGCGATGAAGAGCACAACCAGCCCTTTAATATCACCTTCTCCCCACCCCACCCCTCCCCTCTTCCTGCGCTCAGAGCCCTGATCCTGGTGTCTTTACCTCCTCCCCTCGTGAACGGCTTAGGGGGGCAGGGAATGGGGGTTTCAGTCAGTCTTTTCTTGATGTTCTCTGCTGTTTGTCTCTCCTCGGGGCAGGTGGGCTCCGCACCAGTTCTCCCTGCTCTGCCACAGGGTCCCTCACACACCCTGGCAGCCCTGCATGGGCAGTTCCATAGTGTGTTCATCCCAAAGGCTGCAACTCCTCTCTGCTTCTCATGTGGGTCTGTTCTGTGACACACAGGCTCTCCAGCACGGCCTGCGCCATGGCCGCCTCTTCACACAGTCTCTCGCCCACCTGGGTGCACTCACACAGAGCTGCTGGTGCTCCCAGTCCTGCCATTGCCCTCCATGGGTTGCAGGGGCACAGCCTGCATTCTCACAATGGGTTGCAGAGGGGTCTCCAGTCCAGTGCTCCTCCTTCCTTCCTCCTTCTCTGACTGTGGGGTCCACGTGATTGCCTCCATCTTGTATCACTCTTACACTTCCTCCCAAGCACTTCAAATTCCTGTCATTAAATAGTGATTGCAGAGGAGTCAGATTGGCCCAGCCGGGCTGGAGGTGGGTCTGAACCCCAGAGCTGTGGGAAAGTCTGAGAACTCTTTACAAGGTCTGCACTGCAACCCGCTCCCCCTGTTACCAAGCAAAAGAGGCTTCTTGCTAAACCATGACACATGTCAACAAGAGAATCCTTTTAAGCAGCTTGATTCAAATAACTGGTGGAGGTAGATGATATATGCTGGGGGACAGAACACAGATGGCCAAGTTAACTTGAAGGTTGTACTCCCCACTTAGCAGAGAAGCCAATATTGACAGGACATTGGACTTCTTGGGTGTTTGTTGAGAAAGACCATGAATCGTTATGCCCAAGTTGCACACACAAGCACACTCATATTGAGTCACTATGTCATGTCTTTCTAAATCTTCTGTTTTCACCCACCGTCACATTCCTCAGTCCCCTACTCCTAAAGCATTCAGAAATCTATTTATCTACCCTGCTAGGTAGAAAGTGTTTCATTAACTTGCTAGGATCAAGCTGTAAGAAAGTAAATATAATTTTTTTGCATAGTTGGCACAATCAAGTTTTATCCTTTTCTCTTTAATAATTTTCAAAATTTTGTATGATACAGAGGTCAAATAGATTGTGCAAAGCATTATCTTTCAAGCCAGCTGTACTGTACTGATGGTGACAACTTGCTCAACAGCCAGGCTATGTCTGTGAAGTGGGACTTAAAGCACCAACAATATCTAAGACAATGCTAACAGATAGATGCTCTCCTTTTGTCTGCCACTCACTTCTTCTATAAGTTTGCATTTACCCTCTTAGAAAACAGATGGCTTCACCTCAAGTGCGTCATGCCTGCCTAATCTAATAGCCTCTTGGAGTGACTGAATCAGTGGATAAGAGAAGTGCTATAGATGCCATCTACCTCATCCTCCATAAGGCCTTCAATACAGTCTCCTACAACACTGTTACCTCTAAATTGGTGTCATATGAGATTGATGGATGGACTGTTAGATAAGTGGCTGAGTGGCCACAATGAAAGTGTTACAGTCTAGATGGAACAGCTCTACAGCTCAACATCTAGATGGAAGCCCATAGCAATGACTCTAAAGGGACCAATACAATTTAATATCTTTATTGGCAACATAGACAGTGGGATGAAGTGCACCTTCAGCAAGTTTGCAGAGGGCTGCAGTTGATTCATCTGAAGGAATAGATGTCATCTGATGGTTCCAGATGGATCTTGATAGATTTGAGGAGTCACCCATCATGAAGTTCAACAAGGACAAGTGCAAGATCTGGGTTGGGAATCCCCAGTATCAAGACAGACTATAAATTGAGAGCAGTCCTACAGAAAAAGACTTGGAGATACGGATGGCTAAATAATTGGACGTGAGCCAGAATGTGTACTTGAAGCCCAGAAAGGCAATTGAATCCTGGGCTGCATTAAAAAAAAAGTATAGTTAGTAGGCAGAGAGTGGTGATTCCACAGGTTGTCCAGAGTTTTGAACACTCCACTATTGGAAGTATTCATTGGATGGGACTTTGAGCAATATGATCAAGTAAAAGATATCCCTAACTATGGGAGGAAAATTGAATCAAATTATATTTGAAGGTCCTTTACAACACAAAATATTCTATGATTCTACAATTCACTTGACTCATGCAATCCATTTTCAGAGAGGTGGTCTATATTATCTCTACAGAAATAGCTAGCAGATTTTGTACAAGCCTTTTTAACATAAACCATTTCTCATTTGAGTCATGATAACCTCATCTTGTGCTGCCCAGTATGCAACCATCCAGCCATTTTATTTTTCTGGAGTATTGTGCTGGCTTTCTATCACAAGGTTTTTTGGTAGCAGAGGGGCCATAGGAGCAGCCTCTGTAAGATACCAGAAGCTTCCCTCATGTCAGACAGAGGAAGTTCCAGTCAGCTCAAGGATGGATCTATCACTGGACAAACTTGAAACTATCAGCTATGGTGCTAGTGCACCTGTGATAACATATTCAACAAATGGATAAGAAATGCTGTGCAACATCTGTGAGAGAGCACTGAGAATATGTGAGAAACAACTCTGCAGACACTGAAGGAGGTCAAGAGGGTGGCGAGTGGTCTAAGTAGATTCTCCTGCAGCCCTTGGAAATGACCATGGTGGTGCAGGTTGTCCCCTTGCAGCCCATGGAGGTCCACAATGGAGCAGATGTTCATAATGCAGCCTGTGGAAGACCCTGCTGAAGGAAGTAGATGTGCTCTAAAGGAATTTTTTACCCCATGGAGAGCCCACAGAGAAGGAGGACCATGACAGGAACTGATACTACATCTGTATGAGCTGACTGCAGCTCCAATTCCCCATCCCTTTGTGTTGCTGAATGGAAAGAGGTAGAAAATACAGGAGTGACGTTGAGCCTGAGAAAAAAAAAGGGGATGAGGGAAGTTTTATCTAGTTTCATCTTATTTCTCACTGTTCTACTGTGTTACAATTAATTGGTAATAAATTAAATAAATATTCCCAAGTCAAGTCTGTTTTGCCCATCACAGTAATCGGTGAATGATCGCTCTGTCCTTATCTTGGCACATGAGTTTTTTGTGTTTTCTCCCCCTGCCCTGTTAATGGAGCAGGACTGAGCCCCTAGTATGCTCTTCTAACTAGCCAAGATTACAAATCGGTGTTAATTTAGGGTCTGATTCAGAAGCAAGTGCACTGAGGGCCAAACAGTATTTTTTTTTTTCTTCCAGGAATTTTGGAATTGAGCCTTTAGTCTGGCATAGGTACCTCTTTGGTATCTATCAAAATTGTTATAGTACTGAGGTCCAATACATTAATCTACCAGTGCTGACATTTTATGTCAAGTCTGTTACTTGAACATTGATGCAATGTTTGACTCATACAGTTTACTGGCTTAACAAGCCAATTGTTAATCACTTCCTAAAAGTAATGGATCAGTATTATATATACCAGCAACATGCAAAGATATCATTAAGTAATCACTAAAAAATCATTACACAATTGATCAACAGAAATGTCCAACTATAGGCTACACCATTCAGTAGAAAGACACATGTCAAGGAAGACTATTGTGGTTTTGTGAGGAGCTGTTTTAACTTGGTAACAGGGGGAAGGGTTGCAACACAGACCCAGTAAAGAGTTTGTGGACTTTCCTCCAGCTTCGAGGTTTGGACCCCCAGCCAGACCAATCTGGCTTCTCTGTCATCACTATTTAAGGAAAGGAATTTGAAGTTTGTAGAAGGAGATACCAGGGAAGGGCAAGATGGAGGCAACTAGGCAGACCCTGCAGCCAGGAAAAGGTAGAAGGAGTGATGCCAGACCAGAATCATCCTTGCAGCCTGCAGCAAAAAGTAGAGACCCTGTGACAGAGGGGGTGAGAGTTTGAGACTCCAGGTCAGAGGCAGTGAGCAGTTTAGACCCTGACCTAGAGAAGATGAATTGGGGTTTCAGCACCAGTTGGATCAGCCCCTGCAGGGCTGTTTGGTGTGTGGGAGACCCCAAGCTGGAGCGAGGGTGGACTGGTGAGCAGCACTTCTCCTCAGGAGTGTGATAAGTGGCAAGTAACATCAGGAAAGGACTGACTACACCCCACATTCCCTGCCCACAGCATGTCTTATGGGGGAGGAGGTAATGACACTGGGCTCAGGGCCCTCAGCCTGGGAAGGGAAAAAGGATGGGGAAAGGTCATCTTAAAGAGCTGGTTGCACTTCCATCATTCTCCCTATTTTGTATTATTTTTCCATTGGATATTTCTGTTTGTTATGTTTCAGATGGAGGCAGATTAAATTAAGTCTCATTTTCTACCCCAAGCTGAGTAACCTTGTCTGTTTTGTCCAGGACCATAAGTGGCAATTAAACCCTCCCTGTCCTTCAGGAGTTGCAAAGCCTGTGGTAAAGTGTAATCGTGGTCTTTTGTCCCTGGATGGGCCTAAACCATGACAAAGACATATGATGGGTTGATGACAAAATTATTTATGACCTTCTACCTAGCCTACTATAAACTCATAAGTTTAAAGCCAAGCTATAAAAGAAGCTAAATTGATACCTTTTTAATCTATCTTGTCTACATCCCCACCTTGACATAGCAGCACGCTGTGTTGTCCTTGGCCATTGCAATTCTAGCAGCAATCTTTGACTGGAGTAATAAATACCAACTCTGTAAAGTCACATATTTTTTTGAACAAGGTACATAAGCCACATAACCTATACAAATACTCAACTTTACTGAACCCATTTCTTGGTGGTTCTACTGAACATAATGTACTCTCTTCCTTTTAGCTAAATGTATGTTTCTTATAACCTAAATCAGAGCTACTTTTGTGCAGTGTTAAATTGCAAGAATTAAATGTAGTTCATTATACTGAAAAGGAACATTTTCTTTTTCTATGTTGAAAATCTGAGTGTTAGCCACCAGCCATGAGACTAGAACACTAAATGCTCAAAAAGTAAGAAAAAAGGAAGAAAAAAAGACATAATATAATATTTTTTCAATTGTTCCTTTAGTGATAGTCTTTATCATACCTTATCTTTTTAAATTTTACAGCTGTTATTAAGTTACTGAAGAATCATGGGAAAATGGAAAATACACTAGCTCATCAGTCCTCTAATTTTATTTAACAAGAAGTCATGACTTGAGTGGAAAGTACCTGAGCATTTGCAAAATGCACTACTCATAGACGTACTTCAAATAATTTGCAACACTGTACAAGCTTGATCCATATTTAAACAAAATAGTCTTGTGTTTGCAATAAATTACATGGAAAAACAAGAACCTAGATAAGATTTCAGCAATAATTAAACATCTAGATGTAGAAGTATTTCCACACACTATGGACAAAGGATTATAGTTTCATGATGAGTATTACCAGCCTGGTTTCACATGACTTCAACAATTTTAACACAGCATTAGTTCCTGACACCATAAACAGTAGTGTCATTTTGTCTCTTTTTCTTCATTTTTGTACAGCTTTCCATCTTCCCTTTCTGTGAAAGCACGAGTGTTTTTTAAGTTAAACGTGCATAAGTATCTAATAAAAATAACTTAAAACCATGGGAAAAATAAGTTTTTCCCCTCTTAATATGCACTGCTTTCTTCATCTGGTTTGAGTAAACACTGAGTTGTGCAAGCACAGAGAAAGGTCTGTGTAGAGTGGTGAAGTGATCCCCTGTAAAGGATTATAACTTGAAGCAATAGTATTGACGTAAAGGGGTCATGAGTTACGCAGTTTAGGTTATGCAGGGAGAAAAATAAAAGGTCCAGGGCATAATTATAAATTAAGATGACCATTGTTGTCAAAGACAATAGGAAAAGTTTCTATAAATATGTTAGTAACAAAAGGAGGGCTGAGGAGAATCCCCATCCTTTAATGGATGCAGGGTGAAGCTTAATGACCAAGGATGTGGAGAAGGCTAAGATACTTAATACTTTCTTTACCTCAGTCTTCAGTGGTAAAACCACTTGTTCTCTGGGTATCCAGCCCACTGAGCCAGGAGACAGGGGCATGGGACAGAATGAAACCCTCTTAGTTAAAGGTGAAATGGTGTGTGACCTCCTGCTCCCCCCCAATACATGCAAACACCTAACAGACCACTACATCCTAAGCAATTAAGTTGCATATAAAAGTGTAAAAGTAATGAGATGGGAGAGGGGATTTTTTGCATGTGAGGTTACCTATATCTCCCATGAAAATAAGAAGAGTTATGGAGCTAAAAGTTAGGTAGTACCACATTATAATACCACTGATACATTCACAAGCATTAGAAGTTAACTGCAAAAAGATACATATGCTGACTAAGTGAATGGACAAACTCAAGGTTCAGGAGCCTATTACAATGCAGCACCAAACGTGAGTAAGACAGACTAATCAACACTTCTTGATTCACAAAGAGAATCAAACAAAAACCAAAGCAGCCACACCTGCTCACACCTTCTCACCCTCACATCAGGTGAAATATTGGTTAGTACGTTTCTCCTGCGCTCTTTTCCATATCTCAGGGCAGAAGTGGCTTTATTACTGATATGTCGACCTTTAACAGCTACCATGTCAGCATCTCAGCATTGGACTACTTGAAAAAGAAGCAAGAGAGAAAGCTGCAGGGCAGGATAATTTCTGGAGCCATTTAATTTTTATCCAGTTTTTACTGGAAGAGAGAGCACTTAGAGGTGTCATTTTAGTTTTCTAAACATCTTTTTCCCTCTGCTGTCAAGTTTTGTTTTTTTTTTTATCCCTAACATGAAGCAGTATCTGACTCTTCTGTGTGTTTGTTCAGGACCTTTCAGCAACTACTACTGTAATAAAAATTAAGCTTCTGACATGGAGTAAAGCCCTAAAGCAGCAAAACTAAGCACAACAATTGCCAACAAGTAGTTCACTGAGTCATCACAAGACTACAAATATTTGAAAAATCTGAGCAGCTCATGTTTGTGTCCAAGTTTGCCTTGTAGTCATGAGTTTAATTCAACAGCTTAGGTACACTATGCCCTCTTTTTTGTTATGCTGGCTTTTAAGATCCTAGTGGGGTTTGTTGGAATAAGATACAGCTCCATCAATCAAAACATGTTAATAATTACACTAAAATCAAGATGTTTTCAGTTCATCACACAGCATTTAAGTGTTGCCATGTCTTCCCAGATATTGTTTTTCCCCTTAGACTCCATCTGTTCAGCTTGAATGACTCATCCCTTCGGCATGAAAATAGTACAAGTTTATACACAGGAATGCAAAGAGTTTTATCCAAGCCCTCACTTCTTTAAAGTAGAAGAGTAGCAGCAGAAAGATATAGCCTTCTCTCTTTGCAGCAGTGAAAGGGCTTTATTTCTCATCACACACTATTTCCCCTACCTCCTTTGGTAGATTATCCTTACTCAGCAGACTCTATCAACATATGTATCTCAAATCATATTTCTAAAGCAGTCTGGAGCTCCCAAAGTTGCTGGCTGATGTTCAGTTTATTATCAGCCAGGACTCCCAGGTCTCTCTCTGCAGAGCTTCTCTCCAGCAGATGAATCCCCAGCCTGTACTGGTACACGAAGTCGTTCTTCCTCAGGTACAGGACTCTGCACTTGCCCTCAGCAAACTTGCTAAGGGTACACTCTGTCCCCTAATCCAGGTGGCTGATGAAGATGTTGAACAAGACTGGCCCCACAACCAATCCCTGTGAAACTCCAGTAGCCATAGGCCTCCAACTTGATTCTGTGGCACTGATCATCAACCTCTGGGCTCTGTCATTCGGTCAACTCTTGATCTACCTCCCTGTCTACTCATCCAAGCCACACTGCCTGAGCTTTCTGATGAGGATGTTATGGGAGACAGTTATCTGTAAGTCTTGACACAAGTAGATGTCACATAATTATAAGTACTACAGATACTAAAAACCAGAATGTTTTTGTTGGTATTTCACTGTATTTTTTTTAAAAAAGTTAGATGACAAGTCTGTAATTAGGATAATATTAATACTAAATTTCTCTAATGATCCTAAATTAAACAAACTTTACATTTTATTCAAATAAATAAGATCTTTCAAAACATTTGACCATTTAAATACCTCTGACCTGAAGGTTTGATGACTAATTTTGTCATCGCAGAAGTCTTCACCTGGAGATATTTATCTCTGCTCAAAAGAAGACGTTGGATGTTACGTATGTATGAGTTTCTAGAAATAAGTCTATATAGATGTGTGTGATACACTTGCACATCCAGTCACATCATTACATACCAAAAATATAAAAAAAAGTAACTTTATATTGGGAAAAGCATTATATAGTCACTAAATATAAACAGCCCTGGTCCTAAAAAGGGCACAACTTTAATATGAGGTGAAAGAAATGAGCTGAAACAGAGGTGAGTTGTAAGAGACACCAGCTCCACATTTCCAGCATTGCTAAACTGTCTATAATGTAGTTATCTTCTGATAATTGTTATAAAGGTTTGTTTGCCAAATGTCCACCCTATATCATGCATATTTAAAACACTGCTCACGCCTCTTATGTGTAACGCAATCATGAGGAATCCAGACTCCTCTTTCTTGGACAGTTCATTTTGATATATAGCTTTGGCAAATAAGAATTTGAGCCAGAGGACATATTTCAAATAACACTGCCTATAAGACACTTACAAAGTATATTTACTACACTTTTAGGAGACATTTTCTGCCTATAATTTGATTTTTTTGGTTTTGTCTCCAGTTTGATTTCTCTGCCAAACCCAGGGTAACATTAAGGAATTAAGGAAGTAGATTTTATTTTTAATGCCTTCAAAACTGAAGAGCCAGGGATTAGATCAAGAACCAACCTCATTGGAATTGCTTCAAAAATAGAAGCCTTAGGAAATAAAGCACAAAAATCTAAAGATCAAGGTCTGAATGTCTTGCAGATCTGCCAATAATATTCAAATTGAATAGTTCTTAATTCCTCTCTAGTGTCTGTACCATGCCCACTCTCACTATTTGTTTAACTTAATAGAGCAACTAGAGAGCTATTGCTTCACTCTTTTAAACACCAAAAAATACACATGTTTATTGCACTACATCCTATGATGTACTATTACACTATTAATGTTCTTAGCGGATATAAAATCTATAAAAATGCATATGAATTGTACAAATTTCACTTTTTAAAGGACATTTTAGCACTCAGCAGATTACTTATCAAAATCTATATGAGTTTCCATGTGACTCTTACAGGAAATAGAGGAACAAGTCACTAACTGTTCTGTATATGTCAACATCAAAAGCTGTTCTTGTGATTCATTAACACATTTTGCATTCCTGAAAACTAAACCATAAATAACATTGCCTCTTTGAGTTATTTTGTTCTAATTGACCTTTTAAGTGGTGATAATTTTTCTTCTTAAAATCTTAATTCCCTCTAAAGGAATATTGCTTCATTCTGTATATTTAAGGCACAAAGACCATGCTCAATATAAGGTTGTAACAGTATCAACTGATTCAAACTTATTTACAGAAATGCCTGCCTGTCAATAGGCCCAAATGTTTTCCTTGTTGACTTAACACAAAACTGTGAAATACTGTTTGAAGAGGCATAAGAATAACACATATGCTTTGCTGGGGTTATATTGGGTATGAGCTTCAAAAAGAACTTGAAAAGGAACTTCATGGATATTCAGTACGATTCCTGTGAGCACAATTTTTTTATGGAATGCCAAGTCTGTCTTCTAATATCTAATACTTCATCCTGAGGAAATGAGGCAATCTCACCAACAAAAATTGTCTTTCTGTCATAATGTTAAGGATAACAAAACAATCCTAATGTTATTTCATATTATTAATTCTTAGAGATTCATATGTATATACAATTTAAAGTTTGGCACTGTCGTGATAACTTCTATTCCTTAATTTCTATCTTCTTTTCATCCAGTCACTGAACTTGATCATAGATATCCATGTTAAAAGACAGAATGATTTTATACTAGGGCTTTCAGAACAAAAGCATGTTGACACTGTATCCATCTTCCTAGAAACAAATTCAGCTTATCCAAAATATACAAATGAAACACAGTTATATTCACAAATTGTCCAGTAGAAAGCCATTTTTGCAATGATTGAGCCTACTTGGCATTTAAACAGACCACTCATACTCATGTGGAGTTTAGAAAGATTGTCTTGGACAATCTTGGGCTCATGATAGAACATTCTTCATAAGAAACTTCATCTATGTGTAATATTGTTATAATTCTTCGGGGCTCAATAGGGTCTTGAAAATTAGGAATATGTCTTTGCTCTTAAATTCATCCAATTCCTATTTCATTACAGCAAGCTGGTCCAACAAACATATGGACATGAGGCCTTGCCACCAGTCCTTCAAGAACCGATAAAAATAAGGAATAGTCCCTTTACAAAAGTAAAATATTTTTATTTTGCAAAAATACAGAATGTGAGACAGGTAACTGCTTGAGTCAGAGTAATAAACGTCAGTGCCATTTACCATTAAGATTGTCATGGTTTTGACATGACAGCCATTTCTGGTAAGGGGGAAGGAGCTGTAAAGACGGCTTCTGTAAGAAGTTGTTCGCAACTCTCCCCAGCTCTGAGCCAGACCCACTTCTGGGGCCGTGCCAATTAGACACATCCACAGTCACCTTTTAACAAGAAGCAGGAAGAGGAGGTTTCTTCTTCCATTTTTTTCCTGTTTCTTCCTTCTTCTGTCCCTTCTTCTGACTGGTGGTGGTGTAAGGAGTAGGAACAGTGAGAGAAACAACCATGCAGACTCCAAGGTCAGTGATGAAAGAGAGGAGGAGGTGTGCTGGAGCAGAGACTCCCCTGCATTCTATGGAGGGAACTGGTGAAGCTGAGATTTATTTTCATTTCTTTAAAGACCCTGAATCAGCGGTAGAGACTCATTTTGATAATGACTCCATATCAGGGGCAGACTCATTTTGCTAAAGCTGACCTCAGACCAGGGGCAGCAATTCACTTCACAAGTCACTGAGCCAGGGACAGTGACTATGGCCGGAGGAGGTCATGTCCTGTGGGAGGGACCCAGCCACTTCACTACAGACCCCAAGCCAGGGGCAGTGATTTTCTTCTTTAAAACTATGGCCAGAAGAGGCTGTGTCCCGAAGGAGGGGCCCTTTATCACTATGGCCGGAGCAGGCTGTGTCCCAAGGAAGGGATCCAATATCCACAGCTGTAACTGTGGGGAAGAACACAGGACCAAGCAGCTCATTAAACTTAAGCCCAGAAGAGGTCAAGTCCCAAGAGAGGGACCCTATAACTGCAGAAACTGCAACTGTGGTGAAGAATCCATGCCAGAGATATTCACCAAGGACTGTGTCCCATGTGAGGGACCCTGTATCAGCAGAAGCCGCAGCTGTTGGGAACAACTCACACCAGAGAAGTTAGTTAAGGACTGTGTCCCAGGGAGGGACCCCCGAGCAGGGGAAGAATGCCAGGAGTCATCCTCATCTGACAAGAGAGAATGGGCACAGTCCATCTGTGAGAGACTGACCACATCCCCCATTCCCTGCTCCACTGAGCCATTTAGCAGGGAGGAGGTAGAGATATCAGGAGTAGTGATCTGGGTCCGGGAAGAAAGGAGGGATGGAGGAGGGAGACTTAAAGTGTTGGTTGTAATTTTCTCATCATCCTACTCCCTTTTTGCTTTTATTCCGTTCTGTTTCTTGTAGAATAAACTTTCCTATTTTCCTCTCTAAGTCTGGAGTCTGAGAGTCTGTTTTGCCCGGAACCGTAATTGACAGTGAGCCCTCCCTGTCCTTGTCTTAACCCACAACGATCTTTTTACTCTCATTTTACTGGGGCCTCCACCATCCTAACAAAGGTGAGAGTGAATGGGGGCACCAAGCAAGAGACTGTCGTACTGCTGTGCTAGCTGGGCTAAACCATGACAAGGTAATCAAGATTATGAGCTGCTTAAACTTAACTTTACAATAAATTATGCACTGACTAAAAATCAGACCCTGTGAAGTACTGAAGTCAGATATCTAAATACTGAGATTCCATTCCATTGAAAATCTCTTCATCTATATTCTTCCAGGTATGAAAGTGGTTTTTGAATTATTATTTTCCATGCACACTCATACTGGGCAGTAGTTGCAAGAAACTACTGCTATGGTAGAAACACTTTTTATAATTAGCTGCTATGCCTTCATTTTCTAGGCTGTCCACACTTTTCAAATGTCTAATCAGAAGCCTTTGAGCCCAGGAGATGGCTAGGATATTCACACAGAGGAAAAAAAATCTAGAATCTGTGTTATTTCTCCATGCTGAAGGTAGGGAATTGTGGAGGTGGCTATGCAGGGCTAGACACTGCCCAGCACCCCTTCCTTCAACTCTGCAGTAACATTGCATCCCTTTTTGTGGTTTCTTCCACCCTAATTCACTATCAGTGAAGTTTAGCTACTTATAAGGGAGAGGATGAGGGAGAAAATAGATACGAAAAAAGCAGACAATGCACAGGGTAGAGCAAATATTTCAGTTTACTCTGAAAGTCACTTCCACTTGCTTCTGTCACTGAACACTATGTATATCACATACACCAGAAAGGTTAAGTTTTAAAAGTGCAACCAAAAAGACTTACATAATATGTTTGGTGAAGGTCAAAGTTTCCTGTCAACAAGTATTTTGTTCCATCTCTCTTGCAACAAGAAAGCTTTAAAGACCATGTTGGATATAATGCATTGTGGGGAAAAAAAAAAAAAAATTCTATAAATCAGTCAAACTTTATAATAGATACCTGTATATATTCTTTTGTAATACACAAAGTCATTTGAGAGTTTGGCCTCATAACTCTCCAGAGAGTCCTTGCACACTTCCAATTTCAATAAAAATAAACTATTTTTTAAAAATTAATAGTTTCCAAATAGCTCTCAAATTTTAAGTCAGATTTTTTTCTTGATTTTAATTACCTACAGTCCAAGAAGCAAAGAGAAAAAAATATTATAGAATCATAGATTTATTGAATAATTTCAGCTGAAAGAGACCTTTAAGATCATCGAGTCTAGCCTTTGTCCCCGTTCTATCAACTGCCACACTATTTTCCTTAGTGCAACATCCACCTGTCTCTTAAACACCTCCAGGGATGGTGACTCCACCACCTTCCTGGGCAACCCATTCCCATGCCTGCCAACCCATTCAGTAAAGAAATTCCTCCTCATATCCAGCCTGAACCTCCCCTGGTGCAACTTGAGGCCATTTCCTCTTGTTCTATTGCTTGTTACTAGGGAGAACAGACTGACTCCCACCTTGCTACAACTTCCTTTCAGGTAGTTGTAGACATTGATAAAGTCTTCCTTGAGTGTCATGGTTTAGGCCCATCAGGTAACAAAAGACCAGGATTAGCCTCAAGTACCGAAGTGGCTGAGAATTGCCTAAGAGCAGGGAGAGCTTAATTGCCACTTAAGGTTCAGGACAAAACAGAGAAGGCTACTGGGCTTGGGGAAGAAAACAGAAAATAATTTAATGCAACATCAACTAAAATGTAACCTTAAAACCCCAAAACATAACCAAAATAAAACAACACAGAGTAATACAACAATGAAGAGTCCGATCAGCCTTTTTAAGAACACCTTCTTGCCACACCTCCCCTCTTCCCGGGCTCAGAGCCCTGATCCTGGTGTTTTTACCTCCTCCTCCTCCCATGAACGGTTGGGGGGGGGGGGGGCGGGGGGGCAGGCAGTGGGGGTTTCAGTCAGTCTATTCCCGACAGCTTCTGCCGTTTGTCCCTCCTCAGGACAGGTGGGCTCTGCACCCATCCTCCCTGCAAGTCCGTGGGGTAACTCACACACACGGCAGCCCTGCACGGGCTGCTCCGACGCGCACTTATTCCAAAGGCTGCAGCTCCTCTCTGCCTCTCGTGTGGGGCTGCTCTGCGGCCCGCAGGCTCTCCAGCACGGCCTGGGCCATGGCCATCTCCCCACACAGTCCCTCGCCCGTCCGGGCTCACTCACACCGAGCTGCTGGTAACTCTCAGTCCTGCCATGGGTCTCCATAGGTTGCAGGGGTACAGCTTGCATTCTCGCCACGGCTTGCAGAGGGGTCTCTGGTCTATTGCTTCTTCCTTCCTCCTTCTCTGGCTGAAGGGTCATGTGGTCGCCTCCATCTTGTATTACTCTTACACCTTCTTCTAGCACTTCAGATTCCCATCCCCTAAATAGTGGTGGCAGAGGCGCCAGATTGGCCCAGCCGGGCCAGAGGTGGGTGTGAACCCGGGAGCCAGGGGAGAGTCCACAAACTCTTTACCAGGTCTTCACTGCAACCCACTCCCCCTGTTACCAAGCAAAACCAAGCAAGGTTCCTTGCTAAACCTGAACACCTGAGCCTTCTTTTCTCCAGGCTAAACAACCCCAGATCCCTCAGCCATTCTGTATCTTCTCCAGCACCTCCATGTCCTTCTTATAGAGAGGGGCCAAAACTGGACACAACGTTAGAGGAGCAGCCTCGGCAAAGCCAAGTACAGGGGACTGATCACCTCCCTGCTCCTTCTGACAACACTGTTCCTGATACAGGGCAGGATGCCATTGGCCTTCTTGGCCACCTGGACACATTACTGGCTCATGTTCAGCTGCTGTCAATCAACACTACCAGGTCTCTCTCTGCCTGGCAGCTTTCCAGCCTCTCCTCCCCAAGCCTGTAACACTGCTATGGCTTGTTACAGCCTAAGTGCAGGACCTGGCACTTAGCCTTGTTGAAACTCATGGCCTTGGCCTTGGCCCAGCCACCTAGCCTATCTACATCTCTCTGTAGAGCTTCCGTACCCTCAAGTAGATCAACACTTCCACCCAGCTTGGTGTCATCTCCAAACTTACTCAGGGTGCACTCTATCCCCTCATCCAGATCATTAATAAAGATGTTAAACAGGAATGGCCCCAGTACTTAGCCCTGGGGGACACCACTCATGACTGCCTGCAAACCAGATTTGACTCCATTGACCACGACTCTTTGGGCTTGACCATTTAACCAGTATTTCACCAATGAAAGTATATGCCCATCCAAGCTAAGAACAACCGATTTTCCTAAGAAAATGATGTGGGAAACAGCGTAAAATGCCTTACTAAGGTCAAGATAGACAACATCCACAGCCTTTTCTTCATCCAACAAGCAGGTCACCCTGTCATAGAGGGAAATCAGGTTTGTTAAACAGGACCTGCCCTTCATAAATGTATGCTGACTGGGCCTGATTACCTGGTTGTCCTGCATGTGATGCATAATAGAATTTAGCATGATCTGCACCATCAGCTTCCTGTGCACTGAAGTCAAACTGACAGGTCTGTAATATCCCAGATTATCCTTCAGTCTCTTCTTTTTTCTAACTGATATTTAATAATTGCTTATATGAATATAATTTGCATCCAGTCTGCCAAAAATCTTTAGCTTCCTATTGCATAGCTTGGTAAGAGAGTATTTCCAGATTCTGTTTAGTGATCCAACAAAGGGATCAGTAATATATGAAAGTCTCATAAAGCAAGAAATTCAATGGCTTATTTTCTCTAAACAATACACAACTTACAGACTGAGTATTAAAATGTCTTGACATTCATAAAGAACAATATATTGAGACAAAAGTCTAGCACAGATGTCCATTAACTCAGAAAGATGAGCAAAAATGTATGACTCCAATGAAAAACATAACCCTTTTCATTAATGAACCTCATAGTATTGCTATAGTTATATATTTAAATGACTATTCAGACTACTTCCACAAAGCACTCATTTCTAGTAAATGACTTAGCTTACTTTTACATAAAATTAATCAGCAGTTAATATTGTAGCCTCTTTCTCTGAGAGAAAGTTATGAGCAAAATTGCTTAGCTTGTATTGTGAACATCTTTATTATTATTTTCAAGAAGAAAAGTGAAGAATTTTTTCAGGATGAGAAGGTTTAGAAGTCTGTCTATGTATTTGAGAATGGGAAAAGTGGTGCAAAGGAACCTTAAAAGTAGCAGCATCATAGAAGAAATATTTTCTCCTAATGTTTGAGTGTTATTAGTACAATAATTTCAATATCAGGAAAATAATCTGCACAGCATTGCATGTGTCTTAGATCTCTTTGGTTTTTGTATTCATAGAATGCACAAAGACAGTAAGAACAATATAAGACTCAGAGCTTCTGCTCCCTCCTTACCCTCATAGGGTCCCATTCCCAATGTCAGCAATGATTTGATCTTTAAAAAACACAGCTAGATACTGAACATGGTAAACAGCATAATCTGGAGTTAGTCGATTCTCATGTGCCCAGATTCGTCTAGAACTGAGTCAGGCACTCTGTGTAAGTCATATCTGTACAGAGTTTGGACTACACAACAATTACTTTAAATACTTCAAATTTCCATTCAAGTGAAAAAATTTTACACTGAAAGCATTTAAATTATTTCAGTCCCCTGGTAACATATTATTAAGACTAATGGATTAAAAAAAAGAAGAGCAATGAATTATTTTTATTTATAAAAATGGGAGCCTCATATCCTCTCCCAGAGATTATCTTGGAATCATAGACTGGTAGGGGTTGGAAGGGACCTTTAGAGATCATCTAGTCCAACCCCCCTGCAGAAGCAAGTTCACCTAGATCAGGTCACATAGGAACGTGTCCAGGCAGGTCTTGAGGACCTCCAAGGAAGGAGACTCTACAACCCCTCTGGGCAGCCTGTTCCACTGTTCTGCCATCCTCACAGTGAAATAGTTTTTTCCTATATTTCAGTGGAACTTTTTATGTTCCAGCTTCATGGGTCTCCTCTGCAGCAGCACAACTCAAGGCACATTCTGCTACAACGCCACTTCTCCATAGAGTCATGGTCGCTGTGGGCATAGCCTCCCCTCTACCATGAGGTCCTCCATGGGCTGCCAGCAGATCTCTACTCCACTGTTGTCCTCCACAGGTTGCAGGGGTACATCTGCCATCTCACCATGGGATGCAGAGGAGTGTGTCCCCCAGCACACTCTTCCTTTCCTTCTTCACTGGTCTTGGGATCTACAATCACTTCTCTCATCCTACTCATTCCATCTCCTCCAGCTTGTGCTACCGATTTCTTCTCCTTAAGAAGTGATTTCAGAGATGTCCAATGGGCTCAAGCCCCAGAGAGCGATCAAATTTAAAGCCAAGGGAAGTTTTGAGCAACTTCTTAACACAGGCCACCATTACAGCCTCTCTCCTGTTACCAGAAAGGGCTGCACACAAACCCAACACATAGTGCCTTGCTAGATATGGCTGGGGTGCACAGTAATCTTGATATTCATAGATTAGCAATGTGGATCAAAACAAAAGTTGATATATGGATCATCCAGGGAGCTCCTATGTATTGAAAGCCTGAGCAGGAGAAGTTGGCAGCTGCACCACAGCTGAATTTCAAGTTTAAAGCCATCTGCTTTCTCCAGGAGAGCAGCAAGGGCATGTTGTAGGAACAGCTGAGGCCAGCTGTTTCACTCAGAAATAGCCAAACTAGAAAACTAGTGTCATGGAGAAATTATCTGGAGACTGGTATTGAATTTAAAAGTAAGAATTAAGATTCAAAATATGTATTGTTGCTTAAACAGATCTCTCATAACATATGCACATGAGGTGATTTGGCTACAGGTGGAAGAAACACATGGTTGGTTGGACACTCTAAAGTCAGTCTCTGCCATTAAAGACTGAAAATAATATTAGTCATGAAGTAACTTTGAGGAATTAGGAAATGGTGGAAAATGGAAAAGTGATCTCTTTTTATCTGTATCTTGAGTTTGTGAAAAATAATTCCCAATCTAAGTAGGAAACAGTTACTAAGAACTGATGGAAGAGGGAAGTTTGATCATGCTAACTATCAACATTAAAGGATATGTATTAAGAGCTAAACAAGAACTGGCATTTTACAGGTGCACATTTTATCTGTAAGAAATTGAATAAGTCTGAGTGGACTAAAAGACTAAATGTGTGATTTGAAAAGTTTACATTTCATAAGTTGAGCAAAAAAGTCAAAAGGCCTTTATAGCCCTTATGAGGCAGGCTCTGAAGATGGACTTTTGCTCATTTACAGATCATTCTGACCCGAAAGTTAGTTAATTAGTTCACTACTCAGGAACACACTATATCTAAAAATGAAAGTAAAACAAAGATGAACATTCTCCAGTCCAGATTATTTATAGTCTGAACAATAACCTTGATTTCAAGTGATAAAAACAATAAAAATCAGTTATTTCATTATTTCTTTTTATTCTTATCACAAGATAGCAGACTAAAAGCTAGAGATGAAATACAGAGCCACTATATATCAAAAGAAATTGTGTAAATAAAAGGTAATTAAAAGTAATTAAAAGTTTTAGAAATCAAAAACATTCAACTATCTACTGCCTAGCAGGCAAGATTGATAAGGGTAATTCACATTATTGTATCCTGAAATCCAACTCAAAGTAGATATTTTATAGATATGTTTAAATTACTAAAATAAATGTAAGCTCTGCAAAACTTATGTTCTAATTTAAAAAAAAAAAAAAAGTGAATTTATCTATCTGTGTATAAAATACTTCAATATTTATAAAATAACACTTTTATTTTATACTGCTGTTCTTCAAAAAAGAATTTTACTAAATACCACTGTTGTAGTGGAAACTAAAGACCACAATTAGAAAATATCCAGACAATATTATTGTCTGCTGCACTGTGTAGAAATTTTTTCTCCCCATAAGAAAGAATAGATGATGCAGGGTCAGGAAGGAAAAGGTATTAGAAATATATGTATTTTTTTAGTTAAGAAGAAAAGCTAAGAAATGTATGGCTCCCTTTGTGTAAGTTCTGGAGGGAATTTATACCAGTATCATGAATTAACACTAGTACTCTGTGCCTTTAATTTGCAGAAGGACCATAAGTCTTCCAACAGAGCTTTTAAATCAGTTTCTAGACATTTCTACCTCTCCTTATACAGCATTATGCATTTAAATTGGATTTATATTTATTGTAGATCTAGCATCTTGGCAGTCTGCAGAAAATTGTAATGCAGTAAACCGAATTTGACAGTTGAGTTTACCATAAGTATGTTTTCACCACTAAAAGGTACCTTGTTTCCCTTTCATCTCCAAAAACATGCCATCAAAAGCTCAGCTTTTACATGAATATTCATTTCTACAAAGAAATAGGAAAATAACAGAATAACTGTTATCAACTAAGCTGCAAGCATGTTTCTGTGCCAGAAAACTCAAAGCCTATGGGAAGCTGTATCAACAAGTGCAAACTGATATGTTCTGTAACTACCAGCCTGAAGTCAGAATAGGTTGACTATTTTAATACCTTACCTGCTAGTGTTTCTCAGCAAGGCTCTTTATCACCCACTCATGCCTCAGTAAACAGACTACCAAACATCAGGACACTTTAAGCTGGGTTTACAGACCAGATTTGAGCGGCAATCAATTAGTGCAAGATGAGAGAGACTTTCCTGCATTCTGAGGTTACAGAGTGCTTGCTATAATTTTGAATTGTTTCTATTAGGAAGGACAGAGCAAAGTGAAATGAAAATAAAAACACTTAGAGAACATTCTGATTGAAATGTCTGGTTTCCAGATGGCACAGCATTGGAATAAGTCTGGTTTTTATTATGCATATGTATTATCTACCATATTAATTCATAGTTTTGTGCATGAAAAAATGTCAAATTGTATGGTTTCTGTTGTTACTTTTCTGTACTATAATTTCTAAATTACAAAAGTAGTATACAAAATACACTTAGCTGTGCACTTTTATTCAGCCTATTTATCTTCCTTATTTCACACACTTACTTTCCAGTTCTCAGTATTTTAAAGCAGAAGAAATTGCTTAGTGTGAGATAATGGCTGAGATCTTTCTCATAGAAAACCCATCTAACATCCTGCCTTACATGTATTTTATTAGTTTCCTTCTGCATAGCTCAAAAAGAACAGCTTTCAGAAAGATGAGCCTTACCTAGATATTTGCAGTTTAGAAGTCTACCTAAAAAGAAGAAAATTTCAAGGGAATAAATGGTCTTTACCAAGAGAAAAATAGAGCAAACAGTTACAGATCAAGTAAAATTACATCTTCTGTAGATAAGCAATATATGTAGCTATTGCTCACAAAGCAAATTCTGGCAAAAACATTCTTCCACTCAATTGGCAAAGATACTCGTCTCTGAACACAAAAAAAAACTATTCAATTAAGCCAGTGAACCCTTAGCTGATTGCAAGAGATAGGCTGCAGCAAAAAAACACCTTTATGATCCCATCCTTCATGCAAACATACAAAATAAATGAAACGATAGTCCCTTTGTGTACATTCTTTTCATATGATCTCATTTTACTCACACACCATCCATTTGCACTGGACCAAAGATTTGCTATCTAAAAAACTGATTTTGCTGTATAATTGCAAATCTTCAACTGAGATTAGGACTTTGAAGAGACAGTCTTCACATCAAAGATTTTTTAACATAAAATAATCAAGGCAATCACACTGTGAAAGATGGAATAGAAGCTGTCATGTGCTTATGAGACACTTTTGCTATGTAACAGGGAAAGAGGGATGCAGTGCAGGCATCAGTCCTCAGTCTTTCCCTTGGCTTTCAGGTTCAGACCCACCTCCGGCCTGACTGGGCCACTCTGGCTCCTCTGCAATCACTATTTAAGGACGGGAATGTGAAATGTATGAGAGAAAATAGAGGAGTGGTACAAGATGGAGGCAACCATGCAAATCACACAAGACAGAGGAGAAGGAAGGAAGGAGGAGGGCCAGACTGGAGACCCCTCTGCAACCTGTGGTGAGAGTGCAGGCTGTACCCCTGCAACTCATGCAGGGCCATGGCAGGACTGAGAGCCACCAGCAGCCCTGGATGAGTGCACCTGGATGGGCTAGAGACTGTGTGAGGAGGTGGCCATGGAAGCCAGGAGCAGGGAGGACTGGTGCAGAGCCCACCTGCCCTGAGGAGAGATAAATGGCAGAAGCCATCAAGAAAAGACTGACTGAAACCCCCATTCCTTGACCCCCTAAGCCTTTAATGTGGGGAGAAGATAAATACAAGGGGATCAGGGCTCTGAGCCGGAGAGGAGAGGAGAGGAGAGGAGAGGAGAGGAGAGGAGAGGAGAGGAGAGGAGAGGAGAGGAGAGGAGAGGAGAGGAGAGGAGAGGAGAGGAGAGGAGAGAGGGTGGTCTTAAAGGGCTGGTTATACTCTTCTTCATTGTACAATCATTATTTTCTGTTTGGCATGTTTTAGGTTATCACGGGTTGGGATTTTTTTTTTGGTGATGATGATGGTAGATTAAAATTAGTTTATGTTTTCTTCCCCAAGTTAAATAGCCTTGTCTGTTTTGTCTGGGACCATAAGCAGTGAAAAAGCCCTCCCTTTTTTGGGGAGTTCCAAAGCACAAGCTTTAGAAGTAACAAGTACTTTAGAAGTAATTGTGGTCTTTTGTCCCTAGATGGACCAAAATCAGTACAGAAACCTCTAAATCAAAAGAGAGGTAGAGATAGCACTAAACTACAGGCTTTCAGAGTATTATTACTGTACTTTACCCATTGAACAATGCTGTCTAGAAACAGTCTTAGACATCATGCCTTCCAACACTAAAACTGTGTCTTAAAAGAGTAAACATTTTAAAACTTCAAATCTAATATAATAGCAAGATTGTATGCACTAGAATAATTTGTAAGGTTGAATCATCAAATAAAAAGTCTCACAGACAGTATTATAGAATGATAGAACCATGGAATCATTGAATAGTTTCAGCTGAAAGAGACCTTTAAGATCATCGAGTCTAGCCTTTGTCCCCGTTCTATCAACTGCCACACTATTTTCCTTAGTGCAACATCCACCTGTCTCTTAAACACCTCCAGGGATAGTGACTCCACCATCTCCCTGGGCAGCCCATTCCCATGCCCGCCAACCCATTCAGTAAATAAATTCCTCCTCATATCCAGCCTGAACCTCCCCTAGTGCAACTTGAGGCCATTTCCTCTTGTTCTATTGCTTGTTACTAGGGAGAACAGACTGACTCCTGCCTTGCTACAACTTCCTTTCAGGTAGTTGTAGACATTGATAAGGTCTTTCCTGAGTCGTCTTTTCCCCAGGCTAAACAACCTCAGATCCCTCAGCCATTCCTCATATGAGATGTGCTCCAAATCTTTTACTAGCTTGGTAGCCCACCTCTGTATCTTCTCCTGCACCTTCATGTCCTTCTTATAGAGATGGGCCAAAACTGGACACAGTGTTAGAGGTGCAGTCTCAACAAAGCCAAGTACAGGTGACTGATCACCTCCCTGCTCCTGCTGACAACACTGTTCCTGATACAGGCCAGGATGCCATTGGCCTTCTTGGCCACCTGGGCACACTACTGGCTCATGTTCAGCTGCTGTCAATCAACACTACCAGGTCTCTCTCTGCCTGGCAGCTTTCCAGCCTCTCCTCCCCAAGCCTGTATTGTGCCAAACAGAATTTAAGACAATAATAGGAAACTAGCAGAGGTTTATTGAGTAAAGTGTTTATTTCATTTTTTACAGATTTTTTTTTATTCATACTAAGACCAAGTAAGTATAACTAGTGAGTTTCAATAGCTTTCCTATAAGTAAAGTTTGAGACAATTGGGACTGCTCAGCCTGGAGAAGAAAAGGCTCTGGGGAGATCTTCTTTGAGCCTTTTAGTAAGAGCGATTCATAAGAAAGGTGGGGACAGACTTTTAAGTAGGGCATGTAATGAGAGGACAAAGGATAATGGGTTTAAACTACAAAAGGGTAGATTCAGATTAGATATAAAGAAAAAATCTATTATTATGAACATGGTGAAACAAGAACAGCTTTCCAAGAGAGATGACCTGTGCCTCATTCCTGGAAACACTCACAATCAGATTGGACGGGGTTCTTAGCAACTTGATCTAGTTGAAGATCTGCCTGCTCATTGTAGAGTGGTAGGACTAGATGATGATCGCTTCCAACTCTAACCAGTCCATGAACCTACGATTCTTAGATTTGGAGCTACTGCCACAAGTCACCAGCAAAATAGAAAATACCGGTGGAGAGCAAATATTACAGGTTAAAATTCTATACATTTTCCAGTCTCCTGCCTATTGAAATTTTCTCTATTGCCATGTCTCCTTGTGTTGGGTTTCTGTGGACCTGTTTCTGTTAACAGGAGAAGGGCTGCAGTAGTGACTCCTTTATGTAGCTGTTCAAAACTTTCCCTGGCACTACATCAGACCCACCTTTGGGGCTGAGATAATTGGGTGTCTCTATGATAACTTTTTAAAAAGAAGTAAGAAGTGAGTGGTGGAGGTATTGATTGCACTTCTCTGTTTCTGCTTTCTATCTCTTCAGTTTCTATTTGGCAGTGGATTCAGTTGATTTTATTTTCTTCCCTAAGGTATTCGAGTCTGCTTTGTCCACAACCATAGTTGGCAAGCGAACTCCATCTGTCTGTGTCTTAATCCACAAGGCCCTTGGTCATCTTTTCTCCTTCACATCCCAACATGAGGGAAGATGGGTAAGCATGTGATGGAGTGAGAAGGGTAAGCAAGAGAGGTGGTTCTTCATTGCCAGCTGGGCTTAAACCACAACACTTAAAGCCCTTTCTTTAGAAAAGAACATTGAAGAATTTCAGTCTAAGAGTGCATGTAAATGTACTGTAATTTAAGTCATGTCAGTTTGATTTATATTTTTATGTTTGATGTCAGCTTGATTTATGTTTTTATACTTAGTTGATATTTTGAGTATTTATTTAAGGTAACAGCTCTCCAAGCAAAAAGAGAATCCCATGAAAAAGATGCATGTCATTTCTTAAGCAGATGTAAGTAGTAAAGTGAGATAGTAACATATACCTTGATATAGCTATTCACTGGACTCAATAATGGGATGACTCAACATATATTAACATATTGATGAAGCAAATAATATTAATGTAAAATTATTTTGAGGAAGACATATGTATTATACATACGAAATGATGTGGCATCCTTATTTTTCAACATTTTAGGTAATACATATGGTCTACATTTATTATAGTCCCAGAAAACCGTCATGATGTTTTCCGACTACTCACTGTACGGATAAACAAATAGAATCTGTATTTTCATTAGTCTCTTAAACCACTATATGGAGCACAAGAATTTAATAAAGCTCATATCATGCTATGACAATCCTCACTCAGTATGTTTCATGTAAAATTTTTTTCTACTCCTGTAGACATCCTCTGTGTTGAATTCTGGCACAGTTTACAATTTTTACACTTCTTAAGCAGTTGTTTGGTCCAAAGGAAGGTAAACATTAGCCATCCTTCATATCAGTATACAGGAGAAAGTAGAATTCTACTACAGTCATTTGCATTTTATTAATTGGCATCAGATTTTCTCTCTAAAGATTCATTTCATATCTATGCTTCCTCCCATTTTATTATCCTAATTCTCCTCCACGTCATCAGTTTCTTTTCACAACTTTACAGAGCTTTTTATAATCTTTATTATGGATGAAGAGCAGTAGAACAACTGCTCAATAGTTTGTTTATTTGATTGGTTGGGTTTTTTTTCCAATATATCTGACATCATCATTCTCACTTAATATTTTTCTTTGCTATAGGGTTTGCTAAATTAAGAAGAAGGAAAAAAAAATATTGTTTTTTACTGTATATTGTACTGTAAAAAGTTCTTTGTTGGTTTCCTGGACTAATAAACACCATCACTGAATCAAATGAATCCTCATCACAAACATCTCTTCTACTCAAAATCATTTGGTTAATTTCAAATTCAGGTGAAAGTTTGCCATGGTCTCTTGAATAAAATGAGGACAGGGACAGCCTGGGATTACTGACAACCATCTTTCAATTGTCTTCCGCAACAGGAGTAAACTGGAGGGTAGTTGTTACCGTAGCCTGATTTTGTTTTCTATCTGCCAGTCTTTTTTCGTTTCCTATCCTTATGTACTTTGGTAGCCAAGTCCAATTTTTTATTTTCCTGTATTGCATAATGTAGAACTCTGGTTGTGGAACACAGAGTCAAAACAGAGGTCTATTTATTATGTGTTGTTGCTACTGTGTGTCCTATAATCTGTTTTCAAGGTGTGGATTATTCTCTTCCCCCAAGTAAAAAGGAATAGGATAAGAGGAAATGGCCTCAAGTTGCACCAAGGGAGGCTTGGATAGGCTGTTTGGAAAAATTTCTTCACTGAAAAGGTTGTCAACTACTGGAACAGGCTGCCAAGGGAACTGATGGAATCACCACCCCTGAAGGTATTTCAAAGACGTGTTGATGTGGCACTTAGCTACATGGTTTAGTGGTGGGCTTGCCTGTGCTGCATTGGCAGTTGGACTCTATGATCTTAAAGGTCTTTCTCATTCTATTGTTATAGTGTTTTCCTATTTATTCAAAAACAGAGAAAGATAATTTTTCACTCCCATTATTAACATGTGCCAAGCAAGTAATAAAGGAAATAATATCCTTCATTGACCTAAGATTGGCTGGTGAACTGGAAAGAACCCATGAATATCTCTAAGTTTGTAGTTAGGGTGGTGTACAGTACTTCTTTTTCTTAATCTGGTATTTCTAAGAAATTTTGAGTTTACAGAATTACAGCAAAAACAGAATACTTTATTGTACTACAGATGCCCAACAAAAGAAAGAAAATTATATAATCATTATTATCAATTTAACCAAACCAAGCTGTTTCTAGTAATACATTAAGTCACTTGTTATTGAAGAAAGGTAAATTATATAGGATTATGACACTGTGCTGTTAAATAAACAAACCAAGAAATTATAAATTTCTGGTTTATGCTATTTGCTATTTGCCCACACTGCTCCTCCATAGGTGCTTGTTAGTTACCATTTTCAGGGTTTTTATATAGCTCAAACAAAAGAATCACATTTGCCAACACAAGCATGCATAAAATGTCCATCTATCAATTTAGCCCTTCACTTTGATTGGTTCCCAACAAACACAAAATTTCCAAAATCACGGTGATTGGTCAAAAAAATATATCAGTCCCTTTGTTCTAGTAACAACTAAGGTAACAGTCAAGAAAACCTAACAAATACATTCACCAGGGTTTCATAGCTAAGGTAACAGCTGTGGTATGTAACTCTTGCAGTTTGATCCTTATGTGATTCAAATGAATACTTACTTAATCAATAATTATTTGCAAGTGCTTAGCTCATTACTAGGTGATTAACAAGTGCTTAACAATTGCTTGACTACTTATTGTGATGTTAAGTTGTTAAGTAAAGTAATTGTGTATTTGCAACACTAGTCTCAATGGAAGTCCAGGACAAAATACATTTAAATGGCACTAAAGCAAAACAGGAAAAAAAAATGAAGATAGCAGTATATTTCTTTGATGATGCTGCAGAGTAGAAGGAGGAAGTAGGTATTTTACTTTAAATGTCTCTGAACTACTCACATTACTTTCTTATCTCCTGCTTCTAAGATGTACCTACAATGTAAAGCAAAATTCAGATGTAGAATTGAAGTTTACACAGCTGAAATTTAATCTAAAATCTCTGAATTTCTTCTAAGATATATTAGTCTCTTTCCAAAAGCCCTTAACGAGCTATTAAAAACTTAATTTAGTTAATTTACTCCATGTTGTCCATTTGTTTTTATTTTACTATCCCAAAACTGAATCCTCAAAGAACTTAATCCTAAAAGAGCTGCTGCATTTAACTGTAATTTAAAAGAAAAATTTTTAAAAAAGCAAAACAAGAAACCCTTCTGTTTTAGCAGAAACAGAAAGCTTATGAAGCTCCAGAAAGACTATTTCAAGCGGAGGTTCTTCTCCCCCTCTCTGCCCTGGTGAGGCCTCATCTGGAGTACTGTGTTCGGTTCTGGGCTTCTCAGCTCAAGAGAGACAGAGAACTTCTGGAGAGAGTCCAGCACAGGGCCATCAAGGTGATCAGGGGAATAGAACATCTTTCATACGAGGAAAGGCTGCGGGAACTGGGGCTGTTTAGTCTAGAAGAGACTGAAGAGGGATCTTATGAACATTTACAAATATCTAAATGGTGGCTGTCAGGAGGCTGGGACATCCCTTTTTTCTATAGTAGCTAGCAACAGAACAAGGGGTAATGGGATGAAGCTGGAACACAGAAAGTTGCTCTTAAACATAAGAAAAAACTATTTCACTATGAGGGTGAGGGAGCCCTGGCACAGGCTGCCCAGAGGGGTTGTAGAGTCTCCTTCCTTGGAGGTCTTCAAGACCCACCTAGACATGTTTCTATGCAACCTGATCTAGGTGAACCTGCTCCTTCAGGGGGGTTGGACTAGATGATCTCTAAAGGTCCCTTCCAACCCCTACCATTCTATGATTCTATGATTCTATTCATAAAGACTACCTACTGCTACAAATGTTTGAGGACTTAAGAGGCTTTCAGTACTTGAGAGAATCACATCCTACGTGAAAAAAGCAACCTGACTTAAGGCTGTTAATTAAATTACTAAAATCTTATAAGCAAATGCAAGTTTATAACAGGATTATATTTATGCATAAAAGTAACAACAATTATTATAAAGATTCCATGTTTATTGATTTTATTCAACAAATCAATGATCTACTTATTACATCGTGTTACACAGCTATCTTCATGAACAAAAAGGCAGTAGACATAATACCCATCTAGATGGGATTTAAAGATTTAGAAACCTCTTAAAAGCAGACAAAAATAGTTGGGAAAGCATTACAGTCGCTTAGTACAAACTAGTGGAGGAGGAAATAAGTTTCCTTACTAGTAAGATGCATTACGAAAAAACACTTTAGAGTGCAGCTTGTTGTTTGCTTTCCAGTCTTAACCCACTAGAAGAAAATCTGCTCCCTACACGTTAAGGAGCATGTCTGTAGTCTTTGATCAGGAACAAATTTCTGTGTCTAATAAACGACAAATATTTTTTTTCAAACAGAGAGACTACAATTCTATCAAAACATAGAAGGAAGTTTTTTGTAACTTACAGCCCTGAAGAATGTATAGATTTTTTTCACAATATTGTACATTTGTCTTGCCAAATGGGGAAATGTACAGCCTTAAGCAACTGGGAGAAAAAGAAAGAGCAACTTTAGCTTTTGAGTACTTTCTCTAGGCTCCAATTGTTAATCTGAGCTTCTGAAATTCACTTGAAAGAGCAACAGTCCCTTGGATAAGCATCTAATCTGCTTGTGATAGGATAGAGAGAGTTTTTAGCAACTTATTTCTTAAAATATATATTAACATTTCAAAGTCAAGCAAGTACATGTAACTAGAGATTCAAAGAGATTTCAAATTATACATTTTATTTTTTCAGAAGAATAAATGAATGTATTCTATCATAGGATGAAGGGATAAGAGAATTTTCCAATAAAAGGAAAACAATGAAAATAAGATCTGAGATGTGCTATTTTTAATAGATTCCTGGCCTTTCAATCTTGCACATAAATTACAGACCTGTCTCTTGCAATAGCTCTGGAAAACAAACTGGAGTGATTCTGCCTTTCATGAGAAGACCCACAGAGGGATCAGTGTGACCAGTTGTTGGGCAGGCTGTAGATGGAGTTGTAGTGGGTCTGGGATGGTAGTGATTTTCCACAGCAGCTCCTGCAGTGCTGTGCTTACTGTTGATATCAATATTATGACTACCGCTCGCACAGCATCAGGGCTGTCCCTCCAGCATTCCTTCCCTCACCTTCACCAATAGCTGTGGGTGGGCATGATCTTGGGAGGGACTATGGCCAGGACAGCTGACCCAGAATGACCAAGGAGATATTCCATACCATATGTCAGCTCAGGAATATAAACTGGGGAGAGGAGCAGGAAGGGGAGGCGAGATTCATTTCTGGCCTTCCAAAAGCAATCACTACGCGTACTGCAGCCCTGCTTCTCGGGAGGTGGCCGGACATCGCTGCTGATGGGAAGTAGAGAGTAACAATTTTATCTGCTTTCGCTTTGCTTCCCACGCCCGCGGCTTTGCTGCTTATTTATTAAACTGCTTTTATCTCAACCCACGAGACTCCCATCTTATTTTCTCCCCTTTCCTGGCTTGCTGAGGAGGTGGGGGATAGAGCGGTGTGGTGGGCACCTGGCATCCAGCCAGGCTCAAACTACCACAGCCCTTTTGGCGCCCAATGTGGGGCAAGATAATAGCAGTTTTACATTAACTGCATTGCAATTACAGTAAGCCAATGAGTGTAAAGTTCCTGTGCTGGTCACGGAGCCTTGCTGCTATGCAGCTTATCTTACACTTTGTAATGTTTGGGAACATGATGCTACTAACACTGACTCTGTGCTGTGCTTTAACCTTAATAGCTTTGCTAAGCTGGCTATATAATTTTGTGAAAAGGATGAAAGGGCCTGGGAACATGATGACCCAAATAATAATAGCAAGTGTCATTCTGTTACTGATGAATTTACTGTGCTGTGGGAGCTATCTTGTGGAGGCCATGGGGCAAAGCACCTCTTTCCCCTCAGCTCGGACTGATCTAGACAATTTTGTTATACAGACTTCCCAGGTCCTTAGTCACCCTTATATGAGAGTTTTAATATTACTAATTAACATGGATGGTATATTATATATCTTGTGGAATCTGGACTCATCTGGGTATCAGAGAGAACAAATTTGAGATGGAAACATGTTAAAATGCCCCCTGAAGCGGCCAGTCCCTGGGTGGCAGGGTGTGTGGATGAATTTAGGCAAATTCCTAGGACGGTTATCACCTCCTGTAACCTGGGATTTTACACCTGAACAGATAAAAAACCCTGCTTTACTGGCACGCTACCTGATACAAGGGTGTCTTACCTACCCTAATGAGGCCCATCAGGTTCAGGCACTATACTGGGGCCTAGCCTCTGCCTACCGAGCTGCATTCCAGTCCTCTCAGAGAACTATGATTGAAGTGGAAACTCAAACGGTACCTGAGGCCAACATAGTTGAGTCAGTCGCAGTCCAGTCCTCTCAGAGAACTATGGCCGAGGTGGAAATTCAAACTATACCTAAGACTACCATGGTTGAGTCAGGGAACCAAACAACAACCACAGTGGTTGCCCCAGTAGTGAAAAAGAAGCAGTGGATAAGGAGGTCAAGTCCATATCATCGATTAGTAAGGGCAGAAGAGGAGGAAGAGGAAAGGCTAGAAGAAGAAACAAGTCCTTTGGTAAAGAGATCAGGAGAAGGAGTGAAAGAAATCGAAAAGGAAATGGAAACTACTCGGTCCCTCACCTCAACAGAACTTAGAGATATGCAAAAAGATTACAGTCGCCAGCCAGGTGAGCGGATTGGTGCCTGGCTGCTGCGATGTTGGGATAACGGGGCTGACAGTCAGCAATTGGAAGGTAGAGAAGCCCAACAGCTAGGATCTCTTGCTAGGGACCGGGGAATTGATAGAGGCATTGGAAAGAAGATCTCAATTTGTAGTCTCTGGAAACGGCTCCTCTCAAGTGTAAGGGCAAGATACCCATTCAAGGAAGACCTTGTAAATGCCCGAGGAAAGTGGACTAGAGCTGATGAAGGCATCCAATACCTAAGGGAATTAGCTGTGTTGGAAGTCATCTACGGTGATCTAGATAATGCTGAGGCCTCCACAGATCCAGACAATGTCCAGTGTACATGGGCCATGTTGAAAAAAGTGATTCAGAGTGCCCCAGCTACATATTCTAATATCTTGGCAATGATGTATCACCCAGACATGGATATACCAACAGTGGAGAGGGTATCTTCTTGGTTACAGAACTACAAAGAGAGCCTCTGCACCTCCTCATCAGTGTGGGATGATAGCCTGACTGTCAGAACTGCCCCAAGAATTCGGTCATCCACTGTCCTGACCCGGGGAAAAGGAAGTCCCACACGCAGGAGTACACTGCGAAATGAACTCTGTCTCTTTTTGCGTGGCCAAGGAGAGGATATGAGGAAATGGGATGGTGAACCCACTTTTAAGCTGGAAGCGCGTGTATGTGAACTAAGGGGGAAGACAGCTGTTGGAAAAGGACCACCCAAGAGGGCTGTCAGCATGGTAGCTGCCAAAAGAGGACAATCAACAATCTCCAAGACATAGAAGAACTGCAACCACTTCCTTCGACGCCAATGAGGAGCCTTCAGGTCTAAAATTGCAAGGATCAGATAGCGAATACTCTGATGAAGAGCAGAAATAGAGGGTCCCTGCCTCCAGCCAGGAGGAGGAAAGGGATGACAGAATCTACTGGACTGTGTGGGTTCGATGGCCTGGCACATCAAACCCACAAAGGTATAAAGCCTTAGTAGACACAGGGGCACAGTGTACATTGATGCCATCAAGGTATAGAGGCACAGATTCTGTCTGGATCTCTGGAGTGACAGGGGGATGTGAAGAATTATCTGTATTAGAGGCTGAAGTGAGCTTAACAGAGGACAAATGGGAAAAACATTCCATTGTGACTGGTCCAGAGGCCCCTTGTACTCTTGGCATAGATTACCTCAGGAGACGGTACTTCAAAGACCCCAAGGGATATCAATGGGCTTTTGGTATAGCCACTGTAGATACAGAGAAAATCAAACAACTCTCTAATTTACCTGGTCTCTCAGAAGACCCTTTTGTTGTGGGATTGCTGCAAGTTCAAGAGCAACAGGTACCAATTGCTACCAGGACAGTGCACCGGAGGCAATATTGCACGAACCAAGATTCCCTGACTCCCATCCGTGAGTTGATTCATCAACTGGAGGCTCAAGGAGTAATTAGCAAAACTCGTTCCCCATTTAATAGTCCCATATGGCCTGTGAAAAAATCTGATGGAGGGTGGAGGTTAACAGCAGACTATTGTGGCCTGAATGAAGTGACACCACCACTGAGTGCTGCTGTACCAGACATGTTGGAGCTCCAGTATGAACTGGAGTCAAAAGCAGCCAAGTGGTGTGCTACAATTGACATTGCTAATGCATTTTTCTCAATTCCATTGGCAGCAGAGTGCAGGCCACAATTTTGTCTTCACATGGAGAGGTGTCCAATACACCTGGAATCGATTGCCCCAGGGGTGAAAACATAGTCCTACTATTTGTCATGGTCTAATCCAAATGGGTGATACCCCTGAACATTTACAGTACATTGATGACATAATTGTATGGGGCAACAAGGCAGAAGAAGTGTTTTGAGAAAGGGAAAAGAATAATACAGATTCTCCTAAAAGGTGGTTTTGCTGTAAAAAGAAACAAAGTAAAGGGACCTGCACAAGAGATCCAGTTTTTGGGCATAAAATGGCAAGATGGGCTTCGGCATGTGCCTATGGATGTTGTGAACAAAATAGCCACTATGTCTCAACCGACCAATAAGAAAGAAACATAAGCTTTCCTGGGCCTTGTGGGATTCTGGAGGATGCATATCCCAGGTTATAGTCAGTTTGTAAGCCCTCTTTTTAGAGTAACCAGAAAGAAGAACTGTTTTGAGTGGGGCCTTGAGCAACAACAAGCTTTTCAACAAATTAAACAGGAAATAGCTCGTGCAGTCGCCCTTGGGCCCATCCGTACAGGATCAGATGTGCAGAATATCCTCTACACTGCCGCTGGAGAGCATGGTCTCACCTGGAGCCTCTGGCAGAAAACATCTGGAGAAACCTGAGGTCGACCATTAGGGTTTTGGAGCCAAGGATATGGAGGATCGGAAGCCCACTACACCCCAAATGAAAAAGAAATACTAGTAGCATATGAGGGACTTCGAGCTGCTTCAGAAGTCATTGGCACAGAAGCTCATCTCCTCTTGGCACCACGTCTGCCTGTGTTACACTGGACGTTCAAAGGGAAAACCCCTTCTATACATCATGCAACCAGCGTTACATGGAATAGGTGGATGGCATTGATTACACAATGATCTTGGCTGGGGAAATCTAATCGCCCAGGAATCCTGGAAGAGATCATGGACTGGCCAGAAGGCAGAGATTTTGGAGCATTGCCTGAGAAGTAGCTTGTGCCCAAGAGGCACCACCATATAATGAACTATCAGAAGATGAGAGGCATTATGCTTTGTTTACTGATGGGTCCTGCCGCGTGGTAGGAAATCATCGTAAGTGGAAAGCTGCTGTGTGGAGTCCCACACGATGAGTTGTTGAGGCCACTGAAGGAGAAGGTGAGTCAAGTCAGTTTGCTGAAGTGAAAGCCATCCAACTAGCTCTAAAGATTGCAGAACAAGAGAAGTGGCCAGTACTCTATACTGACTCCTGGATGGTGGCTAATGCTCTATGGGGATGGCTACAGCAATGGAAGAAGACCAACTGACAGCGCAAGGGTAAACCCATCTGGGCTGCTGCATTATGGCAAGACATTGCTGCTCGGGTGGAAAATATGACTCTGAAAGTACCTCATGTAGATGCTCACGTGCCAAAAAAGCCATGCCAATGAAGAACAATGGAACAACCAACAGGTAAAGCTGCCAAAATTGAAATAGCTCAAGTAGACCTAGACTGGGAGCGTAAAGGTGAGCTATTTATAGCTCAATGGGCCCATGAAACATCAGGACATCTGGGAAGAGATGCAACATATAGATGGGCTCGTGATCGAGGGGTGGACTTGACCATGGAAGCCATTACACAGGTCACCCACGAATGTGAAACGTGTGCTGCAATCAAGCGAGCCACACGAATCAAGTCTCCCTGGAACAGAGGCCGATGGCTGGGTTTTCAATATGATGAGGCCTGGCAAATTGACTATGTTGGACCACTAACACGAACACATCAAGACAAGCGTTATATACTCACCATGGTGGAAGCAACTACCGGTTAGTTGGAAACATACTCTGTAAAGCATGCCACTGCCCGAAATACTGTCTTGGGTCTTGAAAGGCAAGTTTTGTGGCGACACGGTACTCCAGAAAGAATTGAATCAGATAATGGAACTCATTTTCGAAATAATCTCATAAACTCCTGGGCAAAGAAACATGGCATTGAGTGGATATACCACATCCCCTATCACCCACAAGCCTCTGGAAAGATTGAGAGATATAATGAGTTACTAAAGACCATGTTGAGAGCACTGGGCAATGGGGCATGGAAGCAGTGGGATAAAAATTTAGCAGAAGTCACTTGGCTGGTTAACAGCAGAGGTTCAACTAACCGTCCTGGTCCTGCCCAAACAAAACCACTACATACTGTGGGAGGAGATAAGGTCCCTGTAGTGCACCCAGGGAAATGGCTGGGGAAAGCAGTATGGGTTGCACCCCCCATGGGAAAGGGCAAACCCATTCGTGGGATTGTCTTTGCTCAAGGGCCTGGGTGTACTTGGTGGGTGATGAGAAAGGATGGGGAAACTCGATGTGTACCTCAAGGAGACTTAACCTTGGGGGAAAAATAACCTGTTATGTGAGTTATCTGTTGTAGATGAACTTTGCAAGAAAAACCGGACAAGTGGACAAACCAAGCCGGTGCTGGTGCCCAACACTGAACATACTGTTTCCCCTGGCCTGGATATCCATCTTGATGGATGAGACAGAAGTTATGGCCTGCTCCAGTGAACATCTACAGAGGATGAAAGATATAAGAATGTTGTTTGTTTGTTTGATGCAAGATGCAAGAGGGAAAACAAGAATGATGTTTGTCTGTTGAAGAGTGGGGGTACTGGTTAATGAGAGTGTATAAGAATGTATATGGGTTGTTACGATGGTTTGTCTGAGCATGACATAAATGGTATGGAATAAGGGGTGGAGACTGTAGTGGGTCTGGGATGGTAGTGATTTTCCACAGCAGCTCCTGCAGTGCTGTGCTTACTGTTGATATCAATGTTATGACTACCGCTCGCACAGCATCAGGGCTGTCCCTCCAGCATTCCTTCCCTCACCTTCACCAATAGCTGTGGGTGGGCATGATCTTGGGAGGGACTATGGCCAGGACAGCTGACCCAGGCTGACCAAGGAGATATTCCATACCATATGTCAGCTCAGGAATATAAACTGGGGGAGAGGAGCAGGAAGGGAGGGCAAGATTCCTTTCTGGCCTTCCAAAAGCAATCACTACGCGTACTGCAGCCCTGCTTCTCGGGAGGTGGCCGGACATCGCTGCTGATGGGAAGCAGAGAGTAACAACTTTATCTGCTTTCGCTTTGCTTCCCGCTCACGCGGCTTTGCTGCTTATTTATTAAACTGTTTTTATCTCAACCCACGAGACTCCCATCTTATTTTCTCCCCTTTCCTGGCTTGCTGAGGAGGTGGGGGATAGAGCGGTGTGGTGAGCACCTGGCATCCAGCCAGGCTCAAACTACTACAGGAGTCAAGGGTAACAGTCAGGCCGAAACAAAGACATAGGCCTAGTGCATCACAACAAGGAAAGCATTGTTGGGCCAAGTCAATGACAGGACAGACAAGGGACCTGTGACCACCAAGCCAGCCCTAGGCAAAGGTAGTTCTGAGGTGAAGCCGGCAAGCCAAGCCAGAAGTTCTGGGTCAGCAAGACACAAGGCTGGGAGCAAGCAGGCAAAGGATGAGGGCCTGAGCTGAAACACATCTGAGTAAAGGTGACGAGGCTGCAGGGAGATTCCTTGCTGAACTTTTCTTTGTTCAGAGTAACTAAACTTTTCCACTTCTACAGATTCCCACAGATATAAAAACAGGCTGCTACATGAAAAGAGATCCTCCTCACTGCTCTAGCTGAAGGGGAAACATCAGTTATGGAGTGATAGTCAACTTCACGGGTCAGGAAATCCAAATTTACAGTAGATAAGGGATTGCATTTTTCAAGAAGCCACTTTTCTTTTTAAGATTATAAAAGATATTCAATAGTAAAAATCTAATTATTACAGATAAATATTAATAAGATCAAAATATACATCTTTTTCCCCAGCTGACACTGACCTAGCAAGAGTATAAGGCAAACTAAAAAGGTCTGTCATTTACTGAAAGTCATATACCAAACACTATCTCTATGATTTGTTTATGGCCTATTCCATTAGGAATGATGAGAGAAGTAAACATAATCTTCCTTGAAGCAAATATTATGAGAAAGTAAAACATAAATGTAATGTCTTCTATTTAAGACATTTTATTATCTGATATTTTTATTTACAAGTCTTCTAGTGTAGGGAATAGAAAGCAAAAGGAAACTTTGCTCATTGAAATGTTTGGATTATATAAGCAGAGCCAACATGACTGAGCAGATGACCAAGATTTGGGAATTTTTAATTACATATATAAAGCACAAGATTTAAACACTAAATAGAAAATCTTTTTCTTTAGTGCTTGAATTTAGAGTAGTTTCACAATATGCAAAATTGAACAGCCTAACATATTGACATCATTAGTTCCTAAGATACTAATTAAGGCTACATATTAGAGAAATCTTTTTAAATCACCTTGCTGTCCTACTGTTAAAATTATATACCACTATTTTTCCTTCTTTGCTGATGTTTCAATTCATATGTGCTTTGCAAGGAACATGAGCATTAAATTCATTAATTACCATGTCTTTATTTTTACAAGTCCCTGTCCATTAAAAGTAGCAGCAGTATCTGTAAATCACGACCATAGCAATAACATTTTTTAATGGGATGGACAGGTAGTCAGCAAAATCCAATAAAATGAGAAAGGAATAAAAGCCATTAAGAGAATTGCAGGAGAAAACTCTATCCTAGATAATGTTCCTTCTTCCTATAGAGATCTGATTTTTGTCTTCCAGCTTGAGCAGAAGAGGAGTCCTTCAGTCACCAGAGCAGTTAAATATTGGCAACCTAGATATGTTACTCACTGCACATTTATGCCTTTATACCTCCTTTCTTACAATAAAATCAGTAGTCACTGATTTGTTGACTGGAATTACTGTTACAGCAATTAACAGGAAAGATGTGTGAGCATTATTGTAGCAACAGCTCATCCCAGAGACAAGGCAGTAGTTCAAAGCTCATTTTCCCTATGTCTTTGATGTACAGTCTCAGACAAGACATCTTTTCTAATGTAGACATTGTTAAAGCTTCTCATCAAAAAAGACATAAATGAGTTAGTAATATTTGAATTCAATAGAACCACAGCCAATACAGCTTCTAATATTTTCCAAGACATGTTGCACCATGTAAAATTGTCATCATATATGCTTCCATACTTCTGCCCTGGTTTGGTTTTGACTTTTTTTTTTTTCCCGGTATTCATGTAGAGGAAGTTTGAACTTAGTTTTCTAGCGGAATTTGTTTCAGAATAGAAACTGCAACTGACTGATTTATGGAAGCAAGAATATTTGGTTTATTTCTTCTCCAATCAATAGGAAATGCTTAAATATCAAGAAGCCATTTTCAAGGCATACTACTGCAGCACAGAAAATTAGTATAGCATGTGGATTAAAGGATTCATATAATCTATGCAGCTGTGTTTTGGAATTCTGACAATTTTTGCTCCCAAAAGTGCTCGTTTTTTTTTTTTTTCTCTGAACATGAGGATTCATTCCACAAAATCAATGGGATAAGTGATAAACATCACTCTAATAGAATAGACCATTTGAGTTGGAAGAGATATACAACAATCATTTAGTCCAACTGCATGAGCAATTCAGAGCTGACAAAAAATTACACCATGTAATTATTAAGGCTGTTGTCCAAATATCTTTTAAACACTGACAGGCTTGGAGTCTCAATCACCTGTCTAGGAACCTTGTTTGACCATCCTTTCAGTAAAAAAAAATTCCTAATGTCCAGTCTGAATCTCACCTGGTACAGCTTTGCACCATTCCTATGCATCCTGTTATAAGACATCAGGCAAAAGAAATCTTCAAAAGACCAGCACATAATCTCAGTAAAAAATGAAAAACAGCTCTCATTTGAAATAATTAAAATATAAGTAAAGCTAGCCACCCAAAGACTTACTTGGTTAAACTTGCTGTGCTACTCATACTATTTTTCAAACCAGACAGCTGTATCTAATGACTTATGCCAAGTCAATTCCAATTCTTTGTGCTGCAATTAATCTAAGTTGACCTATCCAGCAAAAAACTTAAGATATTTTCATCAGCTTAGAAATTTTTACCAAAGAAAGGTCCCCAATCATATGAGAGGCAGAAAGGACTAATGTATGAAGCTTGACTTCTAATATATAGGTTTATTTGTGTGGGTTTAGATCCTTCCATGACTGGATGGATGTAGAGGCATGGCAAGTATTGCACATCACTGTCACAGAAGAATACTGAATTCTGAATTTGTCACAGAATTTTTAATTCTAAATTTAAAAATATTAATTCAGCTTAAAAATGAAGGAGACAAATGAACAGTTCACTCTGTCACCCAGATGTCTATGTGCTAATACATGCCCACAAGGAGATGTACTTCCCTAAGCATGAAATCAAGTTCTCTGGCCTGTAAGTTTGCCCAATTAAGAACAGTGACAGACAGACCGGCATTTTGCCTTTTCAGGACAGCTTTGATTGGCTTGAGTGAATTTTTTAATGAAAACTGCTGTTTAGTTAAATAAAAGGGCAATCCATCAATGTGTTTTTAGAAACATTTAGCTGGAGATGTGGTTGATGCTTAAATCTTCACGGAAAAGGTATTCTTAAAACACTAGATTAATAGAAAAAGAACTAAACCTTTTTGTCAGCACTGCTTTACATTCATTTCCAGCACCACAGAAGAGTACAAAACTGAGATATTGCCAGAGTTAAATCACTCACCTCCATTAATGGGAAGCAGCATCATAAGTGGAGGGAAAAACACATGGAAAGCCTGCTCTGAGACTTGCTTGCTGTAGGATCTGCTCGCCTTTAATTTCATTTACACATCTAGTTTGCAAATCCACCAAAGAGAGGGTTTACTTACAGAGCTTGAAACTCCTGCTCTTCATACACCATACAGTTACAATGACATATAAACTATTCATAAGAAGACAGCCATCTTTACTAAAATATTCTGATTAGATTCATAAATTTATTTATCTAGAAAAAGCCATCATCAGGAATCTATGTGATTCATTGACTTTATTAGAGCAGGTATAAGAGTTACAAACTCTTCCACAAGACTGTACAGACACTACTGTGTTGATAGTAATGCAGGTTTATAGCATTTGGGTGGTAGGTTGGAAAAAAGGCTTCTGTTTGGCAGTGGCCATCAGCCAGCACCAGGTCCACACATTTGCATTACCTGATGCAATAATGCCACAGCTGCAGGGTGGTCTGCATCTGTGCATACATCTGTGCACCAGTTACAAAAGCAGCGTCTTTCTACAGCTTTCCTACAGCATCTCTTGACATACGGCCAGCCAACTGATTTGCTGAACAGCAGACACCTGTGAAGTAGGATGGGTGTATAGCACTAAGCAGAATACTTCTGGCTCATTTCACAAACTGAAAGTACATATTTCCACCAGTGCTAGGGAGTGAGATAGTCTACATTTTTTGTTTATGGGTCACCCAAATATTTCCTAATTTTTTCTGCTTCAGCAGAGAACATTTCTAAGCAAAATCTGACTTTTCTTGGTCATTATTGTCTAAAGTATTTGCATAATAAGAGATCAAAAAGCACAAAAGCGGACAGCATTTTCAAACTCATGTTGATTTATTACTGAAACAGTTGGCATTCATTTTTTAAAGCAAACCACCAAAAATTTTCTTCTGTGACTGTTTGATTCCATGATTTCAACAAAACTAATGAAGAGGGAAAATGGAAATTACTTAAAAGAGCTTTAATATTTTAAACCAGCAAGAGTTCTAAACTTGGTTTAATACTATACACAGGATTGAATCCTAAATACAAAACACATTAATAAAACAGTTTTACTAGATCGGAGTCTAATTTTTCTGGATAAATTTATTTTTGTGTTAGCTTTTAAACATAGTTTGATGAACACAGATAACACCTATAGCATAAATAAGGATAAATCATTACTCACATTTCATACATTTATCTTGAATGTCCAGTTTTGAACACACATATCTTTTTTTCCATATATCTTAGATGATAAATTAAAAAAAAAAAAACAACTAAAATTACAGGTCCATATATTTAGGCTTCCTTGACAAAATGATTCTTTCATTGATTTTAAACCAAAATATTCTGAATATATCCTCAATAATAATTTTATCTAATAAGGTACCTTTGTTTGCAGAGATGAAGAAATCTCAGACATAGTCCTATAGTCTGAACAAACTGATGCAAGAACAGAAAATGGGGTTACAACATGCTGCATAGGAAACATGAGTGGATTACTACAAGACCCAGGATATGACCAGCTTTGTCACTATCATGTGCTGATATGTTCTATGTGGAATATCAGGAACAAGAATTTAAAACAAACTGCCTATCATGTCTTCACCACTTAAGGCTCTTGTTACTAGCTACAAAATACGGTTTCTTTTTGATACCTTGGCCTATTAAACGCCTTTGAGTATCCAAGTGAGTGATTTGGGATTTAAAAGACGCATTTTCAATATTTACCATAGCTAATGGAAGTCATCAAAAACATACATGAGGAGATGGACAGATGAGAGAGAAGCATTTCATGGGACGCCTGCAACATGTTTTTCAGACACACTGGTACAAATTTTAGCATAAGAAATATTTTTTCCATGGGCAATAGAAACAATCCTATCTCATTCCCCAGATTCAGAACGAATTTGCCTGAGCAAGAAAGCCAGCTGTTAGGGCTAGTACCCCATCTTGTGGATAACTGATCTAATTGGGAGTGTTGCTGTAACAGCAAGCGCTGCCCCACCTCTGGAAGCAACAGGATCGCTTTCCTATTCCCACAACACTTAGAGTTACAGCAACTCTGGTTTATATGCATCGTGGCTCACTTCCATATCTGCCTATGAAGAATGAAATCTCTGAACGCAAAAGAATACATGCATATATGAAGAAAGGTGTTTCAGTATTACTGATGATTATTTCTCTTAGGACACATGTAAAACAGTATGTTTGGAAGAAACCAAGATACCAAGCACTTAACTATGCTAAAGTAATAACCCCAGATATAGCAAACTACTTAGATAATCTGCAATGAATATACTGTCATGGTTCAGCAATGTTACCACTGTCCTGTTGGGCTGCTCCTGAGTGGTGATCAGCATTGGAAAGTAGATGCTAGATTTGAGAGCACCTGTTGTTCCTCAGTACCAGAAGTACTAACCACCTCCCTGTAGAGATTAGACATTCAATCAAAAAGTCTTCCCTGGTCTGTTGTGCATCCAAAGCAGTATTCATACAAACTTCAATCATTTCAGATCACTGGAAGTGAAAACAAGGAAGTTTAAACAAAGCAGGTGTGGGTAAACTTTCAGGATTCATATATCTGTGATTAATGATCCTATTCTTCACAACTGTACAGTACAGGCATTGGAAGGTGTTCTGGTGTGATTTGACTTGAACTCCTCTACAACAGCTTCCAAGGCCAGGAATATTCAGAAATACTATGGAGAAGATGAGAAAGCTTAATTTGCATGTGTCAAAATGAACTTCTCGAGATTTTCCAATCATATATATATATTTAGTGCATCAAAATACATAAATTTTATTCATCATGACAATTTCTTTTCACAATGAAGAGAGTGAAGCAGTAGAATAGACTGCTTTGAGAGGCTGTACAGTCAATACAAGATTAGAATAGGGCAAAACAGATTTGAAATGGTGTCAAAGTTACTATCAGCATGACTCAGTAATACAACAGTTTAGTACAACTATGAAGTCCAGAACATTAGAGAGTATAGTGTAGTGTACTCAATTCCTGTGTATGCTGCCTTTTTCTCCTACTTTTTACTCTGCAGAGAAACACAAAGAGCTTGAGAAGGTGTTTTAAGGCCCTATTGCTGTGATTACCTGTCATAAGCAATATATATACACTCTGCCTGCATGGATACCCATAGCCTGTGGGTTATCATTCCCCAATCAAATCACATGAAATATTAGGAACAACACAGAAAATGAGACCTACAGTTTCATATACCATTCATTGAAACTTGTGTAGAGCAAAACCATCTGAATTCAATATTTTTCCAAAATGGTCCTCCAACAACCCTAAAGTATATATATTTTAGAGAGCTCTTTTATTTTCTTGGAAACCTTTTCTTGCTCTCTGCTGTTACTTCTACCTAAAATGAAGATTGATCAAACCAGTCAACCAGAAGGGACAACAGAATTTAAAACAAGCAGAATCAATGCTTATCACTTCTGTGTCCATACCTTCATGTTTCTTGCTGTATTTTATCATCTACAAATACAACAGACAAACCAACTCATATTTATTATGAAATATAATAACTTGGCATTTTATGATACTGGTGAATTGAGTTCAATGTGTTTTGCTGCATTCTATAATGTAACAAAAAAGTTTAATAGGATTGTTTCCTTTTTCTGGACTACTATGTATGCCTGATTTATCTTTAGAAGCTATATGGTTTGCTATCACATTTTTTATAAGCACAGCTCTGTTCTTTACTGTGCACATTTAATGCAACAGCAGAGACAGATGAGATTTTGGGATGTTAAATCTGTTGATGATGTCCAACTGGGCAAAGCAAACAAACAGTGCAATGGCTTGGATAATTTGGAAACGAGCACAAACAAGTACATAGCTGTAGGATAACAACAGCTCTTTCAAAATGTGATTACAACCTGAATGCACCAAAGTAGAAACAATTCTGAAGAAAGTAGTGGTGTTGTAATGTTGTTTAATACAGTTTAAATTGCTAGAATTAGAGAGAAAGAGTTGAAAACACAGGAAAACAATGATATTCAATTAAACTGAATGTATTTACACTGACCATATGTAACATAATAAATAAAATAAAAAGGCTAAGATTCAATAGTTTAGGGTTGTTTTCTAACATACAGAGCATATGATAGTGTTATTGTGACAAAAATTTTACATCCTATGCTCTGTTGCAAATTTACTCCACATGCCTGAAGTAAAAAGAAGGTTGCATTACAATGTTATTTCATAATTTGCTGACATTGTAATTTACTTCATTTCACAGAAGAAACTGGGATGAAATTAAAACTGGGACAAAGTGTAAACAAAATAATGTCTTTGGAAAAACAGCAAAATGTGTAAAGCTGTTTTAGCCAATTGGCCAAAAAATATTATTTTCCTGAAAAAAAAAATATGCAGAAGATCTTATTTGATCAAACTCATTTTTCTTCATTCCAGAATAAAGTATTTTATGTCTTCTCTCCCTCCTTTTTCAAGAGAGGATTAAGTATAACTTCTGACTAGTTGGTTATTACATAGTTGTTTGTGGTTTCTCCAAATAGTCAAAGTGTTTCCCTCAAAAAAAAAAAATCCAAAAGATATTTCCATATTCATTAGATTGTTTTGGCTTGTCTGTAAACAGTTTAATCCTCTTACTTCATGTACAACCATGGGTGTGTGTGTAGCACTATCTGTTCTTACTTTAATTTAATGCACAAGATAACTAGGAAACTGTTAGATAGCCAACACTCTCTTAGAGAACTAGAGTTGTCTCTTTCATTTCCTACGTATTATCCTACAAATCTCCACCAAAGAAGTTCTCAGATATGATCTTTCTTTCTTTTAGTGTCTGAATTACTTGATCTGGTTTTAAGAAGTTTGGCTGAGCAGGTCACAACTGCAAGTGAAAAATATAGAAACTCCTTTAAAAAACAGTCTGCAAAATCATATCTGGTCATTTAAAATTGAGCACTGGCAATAACTGTGCATTTTACAACCTTTGTGTCTCGAGATGAGAAACTTGTAAAGTATGTGCTTCTCAAATGGGAGTAAACACCCTTTCAGATTCTTGAGGTTCTAGATTGTGTAATTAACATTTGTGAACCAGATTCTATGATTATAATCATGATAGATTACAGAAAAGCCTTGGGAAATTAATTATTCTTCTTTCTGACAGCATTTAAATAGTGAAGATAGTACGAAATATTAAACACTTGCTTTTTATATGAGTTCTGTGTTCTGAATGAACTAGAAACTCTGCAAGAGAATGACAAATTAACAGCAGGAGAGCATTTGTACTGGTTTAATTCTGCCATTTCCTGAGTTCTGACATTGTGACTGTGCAAGTTGATTTTTTTAATATGCTGCAGAACGGAAAACCAGGGAATTGCAGTTGTAAGAGAATGTAGTGACAACTGGAGACTTGTACTGAATATCTAACTTCTGAATGCCAAAGCACAATTTAAGTCCTAAGTAAGTCCGTGTCAATACAACTTAAAACAGAGTTGAATTCTGTAGACATCTAGAAAAACACAGGAGAATCCATAAGTAATCAGAATCTTATTCTGCTGCTTTATTATATTTTGTATACAATCTTAAGCGTAAGATAAAAGACAAAAATAAAAAAGTCATACATCTCCTATACAAAATAATTTTATTTACAATTATATTGCTAATAATGTCATATTATCCTGTTAATTTTAGTAGTAGATTCTCATAGTCTAATTGGCAGAAAAAATTGCTGCTTCAACAGGTATCAGCTAGCACTGTCCTCACACAGCCTGGATAGCTCAGGAGCAGAGGTCAGAAAGAGAAGAACAAGCTTGCTTGCTTTTTGGCTTGCTGGTCATTGCAGGCCAGAGAATTGCCACCTAAATTGGTTTGGGTGTTTAAACCACAGTGTAGCTCTAACTTGAAGCATTAGGCATATAGAGCTTCCAAAACTAAGAGAGATCCAAGAGATTTAGCTCTTAAAGGATTTCATAGTATCTTTCCAGGCTGAAATTCCCTTCTAGGTGTCCTTCCATCACTTCATAGTCATCATTTACATATATTTTTTAATTACAATGTACTTCAGAATCATGAAACCAAACAGACTGAGGGGCATTTGTGACAAATTCCAGTAAAGCTGATCTCAGTTCTGGTAAGGACAGATTGATTATTGATTTATACCATAATATCTAACAAAAGAAAATCAAAGTCTACATTTTTTAATCTGCTTTCTCTAACTAGAAAAGCACGTTAGAGGAAAGGAATGAAAGAATGTAGTCATTATCTACACAAGTATGCTATCCTGCTACTAGCAAGCTGGAGATTAAGAGATATTGAGATGAGTAACTAGTTCATTTTCACCAATAATAAAAGTTCAGGCTATAATCTACTGGAATTGTAACATAGTACATATGATTTAATATAACATTTTAGAGGCGCTTTGAGGGATTGGAAACTTTATGGAATATTAATCTGCAATGAATGTTATTTATGAGAACATTTCATCTGCAAAAGGGAAAGTATTTCTTTTGTAATTGCTGTATGTCTCATTTTAAGTTGTCTTTACCAGACAGTCTGTTCAAACTGCTATCTTGTAGTGGTAAAAATACGCCCAGGTGAAAGATCTTAGTGATGTGGAAGGAATTGCTATTACTCTTCATTCAAGATCATCTACTGCTTCTTGTCACCTTAATTTTTTTTTTTATTAAAAAAAGTATAATTACCATAACAGGACTGTTTTACTGCATTTGTGAATGACCAGCCAGGAAGAAAATAAATTTTGAAATGTTTCTGAAAAATGTTACCAAGTGCAACAGTTTAATAGAAAACTGAGTGATAAAGCCAAATTTGGTTTATTCACATTAAATTTAGGCAGGTTTTTTTCTTGGATGATGTATAAACTAAACTATGCAATTTTGTGGAATTTCCACATAGTTCCCTGTGCAGCTGCCTGTTATATGAGAAAGATCTGAAAATAATCTGTGCTTCAACAATAACAATTCTAAGAAGAAGATGAAGAGTTCTCCAATATATACATATGCAATGTAACAATATTTTCTGCAACATTTCTCTCAAAAAGGATGAAATACTTTTATCTCCTACTCTTGTCTGCATCTTGGCAATGTCTTGCATTGGAACATTTTGAATGCAGCCTTCCATTCACAGACCAGCAAAAGGAAGAAAGGGGTTACTAACAAGATCAAATACTTTCTGTTCTGAAACACAATCATCCATCTATTCATCCCTTCCTTCTTTTTTCACATTGTAACATTTCTGCTCACCTTTCTGTTCTGTAATATTGGAACACTAAACAAAAAAGAAACACCAAGGATCTACAGTAAACATAGACATTGACAGTACATACATTCTTTTCTTAATGTATTTTGTGGGTTTTTTCTAGTCTAATATCTTTATCACAACCTTATTCCTTTTCAGAATTTAATTATCAAGAAATACTCTGCTGCATTGCTGTTCTGTTTTCCACAAGGACAACTGTTGCTGTTACTTGTCCTTACTTCTGATTAGTATGTTGTTCACCCCTTGTCTCTTAACTCCTCTCTTTCTCCTATTTTCATTCCATTCATATTGCTCACTTCATTCTTCCTTTCTATTCTAAGTTCATTTGGTTGCATTCCTTTAGGAATCTGATGACTACAACTGAATTAAAATTGAAGCAAACTATTCTGGTTGGCTTTTTTTCTTTTTCTCAATTTCTACAGAAATTTTGGATTGTCTTTCAAATCATCTTCTAGCTGACACCTGGAACTGAGAAGAATAACAGTTAAAACAGGAATTCTTTTTTCTTTGATAAGAACACTTATTTTGAGACAAAACTTACTCCTTTCAGTAAGATTCTTCTGATTTCTTAAATCAGAACTGAAAATTACCATGGACACCAAATGTACAGTACTTGTTGTTTAGGAAAAACATAATTCTCAGTCTAAACTGAACAGACTTGAGAAAGTTTGGTCAGTCTAAGACACAGGCTATATTTTTTTAGTTGCACAGAATGTCTAAAACTATCCTTGACAAAAATATCATTTAGAAACATTGAAAACCATTCTGCATATCAGATGCCATTTCAACTGAATTTATCACTGCACTTGCAGAAGGACTGAACAAGCATCGCAATAATTGGATGCCACATTCAAGCACAGTTTACAGTTCATACATTCACCCTACATGATCATTCACAGCATTTTTCTGAGCCCTTTCTCATGCCATGGTAAGTGTGTTGTGCAACCCCACAGCTCAGACATAAGTGAACAAATAAACACATCTGTTTTCTTTTCCATGTGAAGATTCGTACCTGGGGGAAAAAAAATAGAACAAACACAAATGCATGTGCATCTCAGTGTTGTACATAATGGCCCATACATATTTACTGGTAAGTTCTTAAGTGTAAAATTTACAACAGTGTGGTGGTTTGACCTTGGCTGGGTGTCGGGTCACCAAACCTACTCTATCACTCCCCCTCCTAAGCTGGACAGGGCAGAGAAAACATAACAAAAGGTTCATGGGTTGAGATAATGACAAGGACAACACCCAGCAATTACTGTCTAGGGAAAAACAGATTCAACTTGGAGAAAATTATTTAATTTATTACCAATCAGAACAGAGAAGGTAATAAGAAATAAAAACTAAATTTCAAAACATCTTCCTCTCAGGTCTCCATGTCCTCTCCCTGCCAGCAGGGTTGTGGTCAGTTCATTACCGATGGTTTCTGTTGCTGTTTTGTCTCAGGGTGAGGACTCCTCGCAATTCCCACTGCTCCACCATTGGATCCCTCCCACGGGAGATAGTCCTCCATGAACTTCTCCAACACGGGTCCTTCCCATGGACTGCAGTTCTTCACAAACTGTTGCAGTGTGTGTCCCTTCCACACAGTCACAAGTCCTGACAGCAAACTTGATCCAGTGCTGGCTCCATGAGCCCACAATTCCTGCCAGGAGCCTGGTCCAGTGTGACATTCCTACAGAGTCACAGCCTTCTTCAAGCACATCCTCTCTGGTGTGAGATTCTCCCTAAGCTGCAGGTGGATCTATGCTCCCCCGTGGCTGCAGGAACAGGGCCTCACTCAGGGCTGCACCATGGACAGCAGGGAAAATCTGCACTGGGCTTCAAGCACCTCCTCCCCTTCTCTGAACTTGGTGTCTGCAGAGTTGTTGCTCTGATGTCCTCATTCTTCTTTTCTGCTGCACTTTCTTCCTCCTCTGTAACTTTTTTTCCTCTTCTCAAATATGTTAGTCACAGATACACTACCACCATCACTAGTTGGCTCAGTCAGTGGTGGGTCCATCTTGGAGCCAGTTGACATTGATTTTATCAGATATAAGAGAAGCTTCTATCAGCCTCTCACAGAAGGCACCCCTGTAGCCCCCATTGCTACCAAAACACTACACAAACCCATTATCATCAGCAAGTTTGAATTTGCAAATGCTGAGCATGTGTCTGGATCCTAGACAGAACAAGTTCCCTGTGTTTGTGCATCAGTATCCTTTTGCCTGAAAAAAATAATATTAAAAAGTTAGGACTGTTATTAATATAGTCAGGAACAGAGTACTTTCTGTTCTGCGCCCTTCTGTGAATCTATGCAGATGTTACAGTCTAGAAAATGCAGTAGGAAATCCTCTTAAATACAGAAAAAAAGTGTATAATGCATGCCATTACATTTTAAAGGTGAGAACTTCTACATCTTCACAGGAAATTTAACTCATTCCAATTTTTTTTAAAAGAGTTCTTATAAAATCCATTTTTTAAAACTGTTTTCAGAACACCGTAGCCCTAATCATTTCTTTCCCTCACTTCCCTCTCCCTAAATCTAATTACGCTACTGCAACTATTACAGACATGGTTTCTATGAGAAAAGGATGTTAGTTAAGAATTTAGTGTACATTTCTCTAAATTTTGCTGCAAATTTGCTTGCAAAATGACAGAGAAGGCTTTCAACAAGCCTTTCAGCAAGAGCTCTGCCAGCTACCAATTTAATTCAATAACAACCTGAAATCCCTAGCTTGTGTCCCATTGCCATTAAACACAAGAAAGTGAATTTAGCACTTCTGATTCATTCACTTATCTTAAAAGTGTGCCTATTTACCTCCTCATTTTTGTTCACAAACTGAAATGAAGGAGAAAATTATGGTGAATAAAACCGCAACTTTATCTGCCACTACAATCTAAAGGGCTTTGCTAGTGGAGGACACTAGCTGGGCTTAAGTGTAGTGGAGAGATTTGAATGAGTTCTTTCCAATGAAATGCATTGATAAAGGAACTTCAGTGTTTGTAGAGTCCCACTGAAACAACTTAAGTGTTTTCTAACTGTTCTGTGAATGAGAAAGCCACCTTCTTATACAGGAATGGCAGAATAGTCCTCAACTTCTGACTGGAAGGTAATGGTGAGGGTACCCTGTGGCACCTAACACAGTGTTGACCTATGGGAAGGAGAGTTGTCTACTATGACATGCATCCAATTGATCCATTCTGGAAAATGGAATCTATTACTATCTATCATTAATACTCTAGGCAAAGATTGATGCTCTTTTTTGCTTTATTACCACTTGACTTCTGATCATAACTGTTGCATTATTTCAGTTTACCTTGTGCAACTTAGTAAAAACGTTAAAACGTTGTTAGCAGGATTTTTTTTAAATAGTCATAGATCTGTTGTTCACCAGGAACTTTCACTCAGGATAGATTAACAGATCAAAACTAGTGGACTGAATTACAGCTTCTCCAAGTGATGGAAACTTGTCCAAATAGACAGGCTCTGGCAAAGCCAAAGACCCATGTTCTGTGAAAATTATTAAATACAATATCTGTGTGCCCAGAGTGTGGAAAAATCAGTAGGATTGACAGATGATTCTGTCCCTTCATTGTTGAAATTTAAATCAGTGTGATTTTCTTTTACACCAGATGAAGAATATCTACTGCAATATTTCCTATCTAGATTGCTCAGTTTCCGCAAGAGCATAGATCAGTGAGTCTGCAATGTGATTTTGTGTTAAAAAATACCCAGAAGTCAGTTTGTGTCCTTAGGTTAAAATCTAATATTGATTTATAATTCAACTAACTGGTAAAAGGCTGTTTCATCTGAAATCATAAAGCATGCAAAAGATTGCACAGAAATTGTTAAGGGTATACATGAACTTTCAAATATTCCATATTGGGGAAAAAATGGGAATATTAATCTGTCAACGTCTATGTTACCAGAAAATGGAAAATCTATTGAGGTCAAGCATTTTGACATGTCATTTTATACTGAGAGTATTGAAGATGCCACAAGACTCTAACATAATAATGATTTTTGTGTAGACCTTTACCAGTTTACAGGTCTGCTTCCAAGAATTCTCCGTGAAGTCTCTCCATTTCTGAGCTCTGTGATGACCTGAGTTATACCAGACATAATGTCTACCAGACATTATCAAGGTTAGGAAAACTCAACTATCACTTGATAACTCCTCACATGCTTCTTAAAACTGTGATCATGAACGATTTTGCCAGAGATTTGGTTATTGAGTGCACTAAAATTCATATTCTTTTAATTTATAGTTAAAATCCAGGCAGCTAAATATGTGCCTGTGAAAGTGCCATTGCCAGTTCAGATTCCCCTGACAAAGGGGTGATATATCGTAAGCACACAGTCAATGATAAAATTCACTTCAGAAAAAAAGGGACCTATCACTGTGTAAAGATCTAATTACTTAATGGGAAGGAATTATTTCCTTATTTACAGAAACTAGGAGGATCAAGAAAATGTAACTATGAAAAATTAAAATCTACACCAGAGAACTGGAATAAAGAAGGGACCGAGGTTTCTTTCTGAAGGGGGCTAAAGAAGGACAAAAAGAAAAACAGCAGGTGAGAGTACTTAGTGCTTTGATTGTGTGCAGAAAAAGAAATATAAGGACAAGACAAAAGGAGCTGTGTGATCAAAATTCTGACTTAGCTTCTCTTCAGAAAGAAGCCAAAGAGAAGATGACATCCCCTTCTCTGAGGGGATGTGACCACTCAGAAGGAACTGAGTGGAGTAAAAAAATCAACTGACACCACAGAGCTCATGATCATGCAGAAGAGAAAACATAAAAGTATCTATACGAATTTTTCTTTTAATGAACTAAAATAAAGTGCCAAACAGAATTTCACAGAAAGAAAAAGTAAGTGAATAAAGAATTTAGAAAAAGCAATTCTTTGAAGAAATTGTACAAGATAGCATTAAGAAACAACGCTAAGAGATACAAACTGTTCTGTCACAGAGGAATAATAAAGCACGAGAGACCAACAAAGTATACTCTTGTACTACACATTCTCTACTGACCATACAAAGATAATTAAGTTTGAGAAAGGTGTACATAAAACAAATTGGGAACACTTAAAAATAACATTTAAAAAGGGAAAGACCCTTCTGAGCCTTCTCCAGCTGAACAGCTCTTCCTCCTCTAACTGTATGTGGGCCACCATTGAACCTCCTGTAGTCTGTCTGTGTTTCTCTTGTAACTGAGAGTTCAGAGCTGGACCCAGGACCTCAGATATGTCTCACCAGAGCTCAGTAGAGGAGAATTATGACCTCCTTCAGGGTGTTGGTGACACTCTGCCTCATGCAGTCCAGAAGGCAGTTGACTTCTTTGGCCACAAGAACTCATTGCTGGCCCATAGCACCAGAAGGACCAGGCCCTTTCCTGCAAAGTTATTTTTTCAGCTTCTTGAGAAATGAGGGCAGACTGACTGGCCTACAGTACTCAGATCCTCCTTCTTTCCCTTCTTGAAAACTAGAGTGGAATTTTCTTCCCTGCAATCATCGGGAATCTCCTCTGATGGCCAGGACCTTTCAAAGATGATCAAGAACGTCTTTGCAATGATGTTGGTCAGCTTCCTCAGCACTTCCAAGTACTTTCCATGAGGTAACATGGACTTACATATATCCAATTTGTTTATATGTTCCCTTACCCGATCCTTCTTGACTAGGGATGTCTTCCTTGATCAAGACTTTCCCATTGTTCTCAGGGTCTGGGATTCCTAAAGGTCAGTCTTACAAGGTATTTTTCTGAATTGTGCTGGGACACTATATCCACCTAGACCTCTTCTCGATCTGTCAGGTGAGGCTGCAGTTTGTAATTCCTTCACTTATTGAGGTCTATGTTTTATGTGCCTTCCAGCTACATAAAAATGTTTTCAGGTAAGTTCATGTATGATTATAGCTAGCTACTTGCTAGCTTCTCCAGATCCCTCTCCATCTTTGGCTTCATTAATATTTTCTAAGTATATTGTAGCCTTCTAGAGTGAAATACAAAACTTCATGTTTGGCAAGGCAGGTATCCTAAGATAAATGCTTTGGCAGGAAGTAAGTGGGAACCACAAGAGCTGCTACTACAATTGTGATCTTTAAGCAGTGGGAAAAGAGAGCAATGTGTAGGAGAGAAACTAATGAAGTATCTTGTGTACAGATATGGGAAAGTATGTGTGAACAGAGACAATACAATTTGAACCTTTTATCTTTTCATAGTCATCTGTCAGCACATATATATCTCAATTAATTGTCTATAAATTGATTGACTATGTACTGATGGATTCTGTTTGCAAATACATGTGACGCAAACATTATGCAAATTTTTTTCTAGAATCCTCATGATCTTTAAATATTGAATAAAAGTACTTCAGAAATGACAGCCCCGAAAGGCAAACCAGGACTTTCTCAGGGTCTTGGAAACTGTATCCTCCTAACATTTGTAAGGTATTTTATTCTTGAGTCTGTTTTTTGTTCATGGTAGTGACAAATATTTCAGCAATTGATATGCAATTTCTTTTGCATCCCAATGCCTCTCATATAATCAGAAGATGTCAAATAAAACCATTTTTTATTATACTGAAATTAAATTAGCTCAGAAACAAGTAGAAATGTTTTGCATTTCTAGAATAAAACTTGTCTGATTCCTCTCTCAGTTGCTCCTCTGTAACCTACTGATTTTGAGAATCTGGTTTGCATAATCCCATTCTAGTTACTTTTATTCATTTTACAGGGTGATCATCAATACTCTGAGAAAAAGAAATACTACAGTGTAGTTAGTAATTTGCATAACTCATACAAGGGCATGCCAGTCTTCCGATTATGATTCATTAATAATCTTTTAGGTATGTGTTTGAAATCAAAGCACAAAGGCTGTTTGCCAGAAGAAAGAAAATCCATACACATATTATTCTTTGTGTTGAACCAGAGTTGTCATATTTCATAGTTGTCATGTGTTTCATTGTTTTTTAACAAGAAAATTTTGTAGTTTGCATGTAACAGATGATCAAAATTTTTGAATACAGTTAGTAGTAGTATGAAACAAGAAATTTAATTACCTTAAAAAAACTGTGCAAAAAGACAGCAGCAGCAATATGGGCCCAATACTCATGAAATATTTCTCTTTCTCCACTGGAGATCATCAAAACACTGAGCAGCCACAGACATGGTTGAGGAAACTTTGCACAAGCTCTTGTGTAGGAAAAAGGTTTCCTGAAATCAATTAATCAGTTCTATTTCTAAATAGGTAGGTGAATATTTAAGAGATATGGAAAGGAAGTGAATGCTGCCTGTCACTATTAAAAACCTTTAATTTTGTTAAAGTATGGCTTATGAATTGCTTTCTTTTTATTGACAGAAAGATGTGTCTAAGGGTGGATTGAAGAAACGAGACCAGGAAAAATAAGAAACCAGGAAAATTATCAAAGTTACTTGAGGAAACAAATTAGTGAAATCTACTCTGCAGCTGAACTGACAAAGATGATAATTGATGAAGAGAGGGGAAAAAAACCCATCATAACGAGGCTATATCTATAGCAGACATTATAGGAAATGTTGCTGTGCTAGTAGAAGTCCTTAAGATAGTGTGATGTATTTGTGTGGTGCCCCTTGTTCATGGTTACAGTGGGAGGAGGCTGCAGTGCTGGTCCCGGTAAGCAGTTCTCAACACATCCCCCAGCTCTGATTTTGGACCCACCTCCAGCCTGGCTAGGCAAATCTGGCACCTTTGCTATCCCCACTGAAGAAGTCTGTAGTCCATAGGAGGAGGTGAAAAAGTAATGCAAGATGGAGAAGAACATGCAAATGCTGCAGTAAGATAAAGGAATGAGGAGGAGTGCCAGACCAGAGACTCTCCTGCAGCAATCTGCAGCGAGACAGCAGCTGTCACCCTGTGATACATGGTGGGCAATGGTAGGACTAATGGCTGCCAGGAGCTCCAGTAGGACCTTGTGCCTGAGGGGGTGAGTGCTAGTGACTCTGTATGAGGAGCCAGAGAGTGTTGCAGGCCCTGACCCAGAGGACATGAATAGGAGCTGAAGCCCTTGAAATGAACACACATCAAAGCAGCTTGTGCAGGGTTGCTTGGCATGTGAGAGACTTTTACACTGGAGCAGGTAGGGCCAGAGGGGAGCCTGTGTGCCCCGAGGCAAGACAAGTGGCAGGAGCTATCAGGAAAGGACTGACTGAAACTCCCACTCCCTGTACCTCTGTGTCATTCATGGGGGAATGGGGAGGGGATGGGGGAAGAAGATCTTAAAGGGACTGGTTGTACTTTACATCATTGCCCTATTCTGTATTGCTTTATGTTGGGTATTTATCTGTTACCATTTTAGTTGGTGGTGGATTAAATTAAGTTTCATATTCTTCCCCTGGCTGAGTAGACTCATCTTTTTTTGCCCAGGACTATAGATGGCAAGAGAGTCCACCCTGTTCTTAGGAAATTCCAAAAGGCCTGAGTACCTTTCTCTTCCTGGTCCTGTCAGGGAAGGAGTGAACAAGTGGCTGATCATGGTCCTTTGTTCCTGAATGTGTCTAAACCACAACAGACAGACAAAACTCCAAGCCCCTACAAAGACTTAACTTAATTGTTGAAGATAAAAATCCCCAAGAACTGCAATTTACTATGTCAGTTCTGAATGAGGGAAAATATCTTTATATTGAATTTCTTCAGAAAATAAAAATAATTTAAAGGAAATTTATTAATACATCCTATTTTTATGATATATTGACAAGATATAACCCCAACATGACATTTATGTGCCTAAAAACAAGGAGTCTATAGTGTAAAATAGTCTAAAAGTAGCAACTTGTAGTCTAATGGACTAGAATAGTCTAGTTTGTGCCCATCTGGGTGTCAGCCCTACCTCCCAGTGCTGGATCTACCAGATGCAATGTGCAGGAGCTGCTCGCTGCTGTCTCCTTCCTCAGGGACCACTGGATATGGCCTGAGCTGATGAATAGTCTTTCCAGATGGTTCCTGTCACACCCAACTTTTTCTCCTTTGCTGGTGTCTGACAAACTCGGTATGAAATTCACAATGTCTATGAATTTGTCAACTAAAAAGGAAGATGGTAGGACATATCATCTGCTTGGTGGCATGCATAAGGAAGATATTAATGCACTCAAATACCAATGTCTTCCTCATGAATAAGCATATGTTTTTTACTCCTCTCATAATGACAGTAATATTACACTCTTCTGAAACTCTCTACTAGTAAGATTTTAAAAAAAGGGTAAAATCACAGTATCATAGAATTATAGAATGGTAGGGGTTGGAAGGAACCTTTAGAGAGATCCTCTAGTCCACCTCCATTATGGATCTTTGTTCCATTGATCACATGAAGTGAACGGCCAAATGACCACAGAGGAACAGAATCAATAACTTCAAAGGCTGTTGGTTGGAAGGAGAGTATCTTAAAAAAAAAACCAGCAGCTCAAATTTGGAAAAAGGAAATCTATATGATGGCAACTTTTTGTCACCATTTCCTTATAAGAGATGTATAGATCAAAAAATGTAAGCATATAAATACTGCTTTTATATTGCAGAAAAAAAGAGAAAATTTGAGTTACTTGAACAGATAAAAAATACATTGATTGCTGAGAGGTCTGAAGAAGTAAAGGTATTTAATGAATAATATCAGTTGATTTTCTTTCTTTATTACAGTATCTACAAAGATGATGATGTTGACTGTAACCAACAGTTTATAGAAAAATGCCTGAAAAATATGCCCAGAGGCATCTTAAAACATTACAGATACAAAGAGCATCCATATACGGTCCTCCTCTACAGTGCAAGAAATACAATAAAACTTCTAGATTGAGATCTAAAAAGGCACTAGACTTAGGTACAGGAAATTAGGTACCAATATTCAAAATTTCAGCTACCTCACCCATTAATTAAATTCCACAGACTGTTAACTGCTGATTAGAGAGATGGAAGATCTTCAGTCAGAACAGTTAGGAAGACTGTTGATTTAAATGCTAGTACAGAAATATGAAGTTTGAAATTCCACAGAGGCATCATATAATAGGGCATTGATGCAGCTGGTGATACTTGACATGCCTCAAAGAAAGACGGCTGCTATAGAAGGTAAATGCTGCAAGGCTGCAGATTGTTTAGCTCTTACAAAGTTTACAGTTTCAGGAGAAAGTTCAGGGCTAGGGATGCTGTTTTGCAAAAGACATTCAAATGAAAAGACTGAAGATTAACATGATCTTTATGTTGCCTCATTTTCTGACTGTTAGGCAGCACTGACTCAGCAGCTTGTGAGGCTCCAGATCTCCTAGAGTTTGCATCCCCCAAATAGTACAGCCAGATCAGGTGCATAATGCCAGGCCTCCTGTTCCATATGAGAGGCCACACTCCAAAAAGTTTAGAGTTATAATGCCTGTTTTACCTAATAAACTCTTTTTACTCTTACTCTGTTTCTCACTATGCTTTCACCTAAACAACTAATGGCTTTTTTTTGTGGGGAGACACAGTTTGCTACTTACTTTTATATCCTTTCACTAGCATAACTTTACCTAAATAAAATTCCAGTTTCTAAATAATCTAGTTTACTACTTTTTAAAGACTTCTACAGTAATTTTAAGGTCATATTACCTAGAAGCAACAAGTAGTTGGAACACTTCTCCTTGGAGTACTGCAGAAAAAAAGAATTATATAAGCAAAACATTAAGCATACCAATGGAAAACAAACAGATAGCAGATAGGTTTTCTTTCTGAACAAACAAATGAAAAAAGATGAGATGTCACTAAGTTTGTTCAAGATTGCTTTTAATGTTTTCTACTCTTTAAGGAGCAGAACAACTCGCAGGAGATGTTATATGTACAAAAGATCAGATTGCAAATGTCTGCTCTAGCATGGAAAGGTGAAACCTAACTAGAAGGCTTACATGAAGAATGCTGAATTCTAAAAGACAGCAACTTACCTGTCACTATGGTGAGGGGTTTTTTTGTCCACCTGTGAGACATTACTACTTCATAATAACTAGAAAAGTCTCTCCTTGCCATATTTTAAATATCTGTGAAGTACCAATACCAGATGAAGTGGAATGAAGCTGTAGGCTATAATTTCCCATTAATGGAAATGAGTTTGGAAAGTTCAAATTTAGTCAGTAAGAAACATTTCTAAATATCTCCAACTAAGTAACTGGAAGTGCTGCCAACACTGGATTAGCACTGTACCACATGCCATTCTTCTTGTCATACACCAGAGGATACATGGAGTGAGAGGAATAAATTAAAATTTAATCTTTCAGATGTCTGTCATTTTTCAGAACTCCCTATGAGGTTGTTTATACAGAGTTCAAACAGAAGTCTTTCAACTGTGCTGAAGGCAAGCCAAATGCCATTTTTTGTACACTGAAAAGACAGAAAGCTTGGTCCTTTTTAACTGTCATTAATCTGCAGTTGATTTAGTGTTCAATTGAACATTGTTTTACAATAATGTAATTGAAATTAATGAGATAAATAGTTTCACTTTTTTAGAAATTAGGGAAAACGTTTTTTCTCATGGCACACATCTAAAGGAAAAAAAATGGAAGGAAGCATAGCCTCATTCCTTCACACTAGGCAGAAAGTATTTTTGCTATGAATTTCCACTGTACATTGTATTAATGCAACATACATCTTCAACCTTGACAACACAAAAACAGGCATCAGAGAGTCTGTTGATACCTTTGTACTCCTTTGTGCTCCCGACCCAACCAGATGACTGGTCCTGCAGAGATCACTTAGAATTCCATCAGCTTATAATAGATACCATTACAAAAACAAAAATGCTCCAAACTTCCACCATAAAAAACACCTTTTGTGCTTCCTGTGACTAGAAGCACAAAATGTAATAATAATAATGGAAAGATAATGGAAAGCCTTATTCTGACACAGACAAAGATCCTTCAGGAAGATCTGTTGTTGCAGATACACAATTATTTTAGTTAACAACTTACCATCACAATGAGTAGTCAAGCACTTGTTAAGCACTTGTTAATCACCTAGTAATAGTTCGATCAATTAGCTAAGCACTTGCAAATAACTAAACACTTATTGATTAAGTAAGTATTCACTTGAATCACATAAGGATCAAACTGCAAGAGTTACATATCACACCTGATGGGGACCTGTTACCTTAGCTACAAGACCCTGGTGAATGTATTTGTTAGGTTACCTTAGCTGTTACCTTAGTTGTTACTAAAACAAAGGGACTGATATCTTTTTTGACCAGTCACTGTGATTTTCTAAAGTTTGTGTTTGTTGGGAACCAATCAAGGTGAAGGGCTAAATTGATAGATGGACATTTTATGCATGCTTGTGTTGGCAAATGTGATTCTTTTGTTTGAGCTGTATAAAAACCCTGAAAATGGTAACTATAGCAGGTATGGAGGAGCTATCCCCAGCGCTGCATAATAAAGAAGTGCCTGGCTTATCTGCATTCCTGTGTAGATAAGTTTTTCAAAAGGATCCATCAACATTGTTATTGCATTTATCCTTCATTTATATAATGGAAATGAGCAGAATATTATTCAGTGTTTCTCATCTGTACAAAAAGATATTTTGAATATGTTCCTGTTATAAGCTAACAGGAGCTGGCACAAGTACACTACAGCTTTCTTTAACATAATAACAGAATACAGTGTCACAAATTTGCGTGCCTTATGTTAATAATTTAAAAAATTAAAATGTTTAAATATATAAATGGAATGTATCAAAAATTAAAGAAATGTTACAGAGATACTGGGGCTTATTCTCATTTATACATGTATCAAGAACAAGTGTAAAATCAGTGGAGTTATACTAGCGTAAAGTGGCATGAGAGAGGAATTTATCCCACTGTAAAGGACATACCGTAAGTCGTTTGGTGTAATCTGACACATGATTATTAGGTGTACCAATCAACTTACCAAGACAGTGGAGCACAGAAAGCTAGTTTTATTTGACCAATGTATCAGCAAAGCTGGATGAAGATGGAATATATCTATCAACAATGCAGATTCAGGGCTGTTCCAGTTTCCTCTCTACCCTAGTAGCTGCAATCTACTCGTGGATCAGTCACAAGTGACAAAAAAGAGGCAGTTGATACTGAGCTCACATCAGAAAATAGCACACAAAACCAAAATGAAATACATTCACTTTCACAGTCTTTGATTTGGAGAGCTGTTAATTTTACAACTGAACAGGAATTATGTAACCAACTATATCCTGGACTGTATGTGTGTGAATTTTCTGGCCCCAACTAAGAGTTCTGAGTAACATATTTCAAATTTCCTATATTTATGAAGGTTAGCCACAATAAGTTTACTCACTAATGTCTGTACAAAATGCTGAGAATGCTTAACCCTTTTGTATATGACATATAAAAAGGATAGAAAAATTAAAACTCATACAAAACGTACTAAAGACAAGACTTTGAAAAGGCAGAGCCAGTGAGACAACAGAGAACTAGCAACCATGCAATATAGTCAGTGACATTATCTTGCAAAGTGAGAGTACAAAACAGCAGATATGAACATCTTGTATCTGTTGCCCCCATTAGAAAAGCAAGGTGCATACTGCCTGAAGATGCTGCCAGTGTAATGGAAACAAAAGGCTATCTTCTAGTCTTGCATTTCCAAACACTAAACACTCATAAAACAGCTGGGGTAAGCCTCTGCTCCAAACAGCATTTGGAGTCCAGTGTAGCAATGGACAGGAGACGGAATAATGAATTGCTAAGCTCTGTGAACTAATTTTCAGGGATATAAAAACATAACAAGTCCTGTTCTGCCACTGACAGGGCAGTCTGTCAGCTAACTAGAGCATATGAGGAGTGAGATTTTTAAAAACATTTATCAGATTAATTATTAAATAATTATATTACTATGAAGAGAAGCTACTCTAAGTTGCTTTATTTCAAGTAGGCTGAGAAGCTAGAGAAGGATACAAGAAATGGTTTTGCTCTGGATAATGGAATGTAAAAATATGATTAAGTTCATTTTACATATGGAGTTATATTACAACTTTTTCTTGCATCAGAACTGGTCCTTTTTTTTTTTCAGAGAGCCATTTATAAAATTAGAACATCGTGTTCTTACACAGTCAGATCCATGATCACTGTAGGCAATGAGGCATATTACCAACCTGCAAATCCATCTGGGTGTCACTTAAGGGATTGAGATGAGTGATAAATTACTTCAGTGTGACGTATCATACTTTGTTGCACACTGGTTTAGAGCTGAAAAGGCAAAGTTTTTTTGAAAATTAATTATCTTGTTTGACTCAGTATTTAAAAGATGTGTAGATATAGTGCTAAGAGACACTTTAGTGGTGGACTTGGCATTGCAATTCTATGATCTTAAAGGTGTTTTTCAACCAAAATGATTTTATGATTTCACACACACACACGGAGCAAACAAAAACCACAACCTGGCTGCAGTCTCTGGAGCAAAGTTTGTAATGCATTATTCCCCTAGTGCTTCACAGTTAGTATCTTGCATCTGACAGGCTTTCCATAGAAAAATTGATTCAGCCCATTATCACTGCACTGTAACCCTGTCAATTCCCTCATAAAAACTTTCAGTAATATTTTATACATTTTTTGCCCAGCAAAAGAATCGGCTATCTCAACACACACCAAAAAAAAAAAAAACAGTAAAAGGAGAAAGTCAGACTCTGTGTTACTATATTTTTCACTGGTCAGAGGGCACAACAGAATCTGTCAGTGTTTAGGGGTGGGTTTTTTTCATCTCCTACTGATGTGGAAAGTTAATATATTCAACGTGTTTCGTATTCATCTGCAAAAATGAAAGTACTTGAAATCCTGAATCTCCCATTTCAGAATTCTCTGCTGATGAGAGGACAAGGTAGAGTAAAGGGGCAACAGACCAATGTTCTGGTTTAGCAAGGAGCAACTTCGGTACTCGAGACTAATCGTGGTCTTTGTTCCCTGATGGGCCTAAACCACGACATTTTTGGTGCCCAACCTGGGGCCCCTGGAGCTGCTGGAGATTGGAATTTCTGGTAAGGATGGTGAATTGGGAGTGGTAAAGGACAAAACAGGTGACTGGGTGAGGCTACCTTGTGTCTCGGGGTGGATTTTTATTTACGTATAGTTATTGTGTTATGTGTATATCATTTATTTTAACAGGGAAGTATTTGATTCTGTTTGATCTTAGTTACTGTGTGTTGATTTGTGAAGGTGGTTCAGCTTCCCTTATGTTTTCTTGAATAAGTGATTCGCAGAGGCGAGGGGTGGAATGTTCAGGTTTAGCAAGGAGCAGCTTTTGGCTTAGTAACAGGGGGAGAGGGTTGCAGTGAAGACCCGGTAAAGAGTTTGTGGACTCTCCCCCAGCTCCTGGGTTCAGACCCACCTCCGGCCTGGCTGGGCCAATCTGGCGCCTCTGCCATCACTATTTAGGGGACGGGAATTTGAAGTGCTGGCAGGTGATGTAAGAGTGATACAAGATGGAGGTGACCACGCGGACCCTTCAGCCAGAGAAGGAGGAAGGAAGGAGAAGCAATAGACCAGAGACCCCTCTGCAAGCCGTGGCGAGAATGCAAGCTGTGCCCCTGCAACCCATGGAGACCCATGGCAGGACTGACAGTTACCAGCAGCTCCATGTGAGTGAGCCCGGACAGGTGAGGGATTGTGTGGGGAGACGGCCATGGCCCAGGCCGTGCTGGAGAGCCTGCACACGAGAGGCAGAGAGGAGCTGCAGCCTTTGGAATAAGTGCGCGTCGGAGCAGCCCATGCAGGGCTGCCGTGTGTGTGAGTTACCCCACGGACTTGCAGGGAGGACTGGCGTGGAGTTCACCCGTCCTGAGGAGGGACAAACGGCAGAAGCTATCGGGAACAGACTAACTGAAACCCCCACTGCCTGCCCCCCCGAACCGTTCAGGGGGGGACAGGGTAAAAACCCTGGGATCAGGGCTCTGAGCCCGGGAAGAGGGGAGGTGTGGCAAGAAGGTGTTCTTAAAAAGGCCGGTTGGACTCTTCATTGATGTATTACTCTGGGTTGTTTCATTTTGGTTATGTTTTGGGTTTTTGGGGTATGTTTTAGTTGACATTGCATTAAATTATTTTCTGTTTTCTTCCCCAAACCGAGTAGCCTGGTCTGTTTTGTCATGAACCTTAAGCGGCAATTAAGCTCTCCCTGCCCTTGAGCAATTCTCAGCCACTTCAGTACCCAATGTTCTGGTTTAGCAAGGAGCAACTTCGGTACTCGAGGCTAATCGTGGTCTTTGTTCCCTGATGGGCCTAAACCACGACAACCAATAAAGTTAACAAAGTGAGATATCTTTCTTCTATCTCTGATGATCAGAAGTTCTGTCTCACAAGTGGGAAAAACCATATTTTTATGTTTCTCCACTGGGAGGTTTCCCACCACAGTCGTTTTCATTTTAGTTTAGCTTTAGTTTAGCTTTTCATTTGAGTTTAGAAATATTATGTCCATTTTATTAAGAAAGTTTCTCTGCTAATATTGATTTAGTCTATTGTAGTGGTCAGAGTGGAACTGAGCCAATTCAGAAAGGAAGGCATGGCCAAACGACTTTCCAACTTCTGTCATCTCATGTGTCAGAGGAAAATGCTACTGTGTGAACTGTCAGCTCAGATGCCCATTTGCTGTTGTCTTCATGAATGTGGGTTGAATACTTTATGATCAACTTTGTGCAACTATGGTAAAATTTGCAGTGACATTTGTGGAAAGTGTCCTGGGTTTGTCTGGAACAGAGCTAGTTTTCACAAAAAAAGCTAGGAGAGGGCACAGACAACACAGCTGATATGAACTAGCCAAGCAGATATTTAATACCATATGACATGATGCTCACTATAAAATTGAGAGAGTTGGTCAAGGGGAGCAGGGGTCACAGCTTGTGGACAGGCTGAACATTCAGGTTCCTGGGGGGAGTGAGCAATTGCATTGTGCATCACTTATTATTTAATACTTTTGCTCTTTGTTATTAGTATTATTCTTATTATTTCTTCTATTCTTATGTTGTCCTATTAAAATGTTCTTAGCTCAATTTACAAGTTTTTAACTCTTTGTCTTCTGATATTCCTCCCTATCCCACTGCAAGGGAAGGAGTGAGCAAGTGACTGCAGAGTGGTAAGTTGCTGGCTGGCTTAAACCACAACAGAAAGCTTTATATTTGATTAAAAAAGACAAAATGAACTAAACAGGCATGTCCAGAAGCACTAGATGTCAAATTATTTTGTGTAATTCTGTGATTCAGAAACATGAATTAAGTGATGCTCAAGGCAAAGAACAGATGAAGTTTTGATGTGGAGAATTCTGCCTATTGCCATTAAGAAGACATTGGCCTGACAAACACTTCCCTCTCTTGTCACATATGTCCATGCAAAGATGCCCAGCAGGACATGGGTATTGAGACATTATCTGCAACTTCTCCTGAAATCTACCTTAAAACATGCCAAAAATTCTGTGTAATTCTGGCATATTCTTTCAGAAAAATAGTAATATATGGTGATAAATAGGGCTGTGAAGTTCAGATTTGGGATTTACGTCTGTTTTCAATGTACTGTGTGGAGATATGACAAGGGCAAGATCCGTCAAAATGGTGCATATATCATAGTGGCAGAGCAATGAGGCATAACATAATCATACATCCCTTCTATCAGTAAAGGCATGTTAACAGTATTCTTTGTCACATAATAATTACCAGGGATAAAAGAAGCTATTAGAATATATAGTAATTGCTTGAAAATCTTCCTGAAAGTATGAGCTTAAATTTTTAACAGACCCTGACATGTATATTCCTCCTTAAAATATTCTCAGTGCTAAGAAAAGAAAATTAAGTTTGTGTATTTTACACAAAAGACTGCCATGATAGTATTCTGCATTTGAACCTATCAGTAGATTTCAAAACAATGAAAAGTAGCCATAATAGAGAATGCACCATCATCCATTTCCATTTTACAGGAGCAATTCTCCTAAAGCATAAAATGTATAGAAAAAAAAATGTAACTCATTAGCATCTCTTCTGCCTTTATTTAAATCATTAATATGTTTGATTTTAGAGCTCATAAAATCAAGATTTTTATCTTGAAGGTTTATCTTCATGGTCTAATTATGAAAAACAAGCTCTTAAGTGCAAAGAAGAAAGAAGTTACTGAGTCTATTTCCTTTCAAAACTCAGATATAGATGCAGTTAACTATATTAGCAGTTTTCAGACCAAATGTTTACAAACTTTAGTTCCTTGTCCCTAGATGTTAATCCCTTTATGCATTTAAGTCCAAGGAAAAATTCCATCTAACTTCAGTAAAGTACTAGAAAATCTCATTTGAATACAAAGAGGTTTTCAAAACCACTCAAATTCTGCAAATAACAATACAGAATATCTGTATGCTTTTATTAAACACATTGATATATTGTCAAGGTTTGACATGACGCTGTATCTGGTAATGGGGAAGGTGCTGTAAAGACGGCTCCTGTAAGAAGTTGCTCAAAACTCTCAGCTCTGAGCCAGACCGACTTCTGGAGCTGAGCCAACTAGGCACCCCCATCATCACTTTTTAAGAGGAAGCCAGAAGGTGAGGATTCTTCCTCTTCCTTCCTTCTTTTGCCCCATCTTCTTTTCCAGCTAGTGGTGATGCAAGGAGTGGGAAGAGAGAAGCAACCATGTGGACTCCAAGGTCAATGTGGGAAGAGAGGAGGATATGTGCTGGAGCAAAGACTCCCCTGCATCCTGCAGAGTGCATGGTCAAGCTGAGATTTGTTGGCATTTCATTAAAGACCCTGCATCAGGGACAGTGACTCACTTCCTTAAAGACACTGTGCCAGGGGCAGTGACCAGAGTGGCCAGAGGAGGCTGGGTCCTGTGTGAAGGACTCAATATTCACAGAAACTGTAACGGTGGGGAAGAACCCGCACCAAAGAAGTTAATTAAAATTATGCCCAGAAAAGGCCATGTCCTGAGGGAGGGACTCTGTATCTGCAGAAACTGCAACTGTGGCGAAGAATTCACACCAGAGATACTCACCAAGGGCTGTGTCCTATGTGAGGGACCCTGTATCAGCAGAAGCCGCAGCTGCTGGGAAGAATCCACACCAGAGAAGTTCAATAAGGACTGTGTCCAGTGGGAGGGACCCCGTGTCGGAGCAGGGGAAGAATGTCAGGAGTCATACTCAACTCGGAAGAGAGAAGTGGCAGAGACTATCTGTGAGAAACTGACCACATCCCCCATTTCCTGCCCCCCTGAGCCACTGAGGGGGGAGGAGGCAGATATGGGGAGCAGTGAGCTGGGCCCAGGAAGAAAGGAGGGATGGGGGGAGGGAGATCTTAAAGTGCTGGTTGTAATTTTCTCAATCATCCTACCCTCTTGCTTTTTGTTCTGTTTTGTTTCTTGTAGGTAGTAGAATAAACTTTCCTACTTTCCTCTCTAAGTCGAGTACTGGAGTCTGTTTTGCCCAGAACCGTAACTGGCAGCAAGTCCTCCCTGCCCTTGTCTCAATCCATAACAACCCTGATTATCTTTTTTCCTTCCGCTTCACTGGGGCCTCCACCATCCTAAGGAGGGTGGGGGTGGGTGGGGGGCACCAAGCAAGAGACTGTCATGGTGCTTCATTGCTGGCTGAGCAAAACCACAACACATATATTAGTTTACATAGTTTTCAAATAATATCAGAATTTAGATAAAACATCCTGGGATCTCTTTATTAAAAAGCTTGCTGTTACTGAATTTATTAAAGCTTTGACATATCTGAAAACTGCATTTTTCTTCTCTATTTCTTAAACATTTCTTATATCTGTCATAACAGCACATGGACACAAAAAACATATAAAATAATATCCTCATAGAAAGAAAGTTTACATCACTTTTTTGTTATTACAAAAAAAAAGGGAAAACTCTTTTAATATGCAGCATGATTATAAGATGATTTATTAGTAAAACAAGCCTACCTTCTGTAGAAGGTCGAAAATGATAAATAATATTTGTGCTTTACCTTTTTACTCTAGACACTAATTAGCTCATTTTTTATTTTGTTGTAAGATCTCTCACTGCTACGGTTCTTTGCTTATTCACTGTTTGAAAGTCTGACCTTTAGTTTCATGCCTGCATTTTAAAAACGCTTTGAACACGAACAATAGCAATAACAAAAAGGAGGCCATTTATCACAGAAACAAAATTTGTCCCAGATCTGCTTATATGCAGCCCTCTGTCTATGGCAAGAAGATCTATTTTAGCAGTATTCTAGTTAAAGTGAAATGAACGGCAAAAAACATAGTTACTTCAGTGGGATCGAGGCTTTGATACCTATCAAAGTACTTTCAAAACTTTTCAAGTTACACTAGAGAAATTATCTTTAAAGTAATTAATACTTTGTGAAAGACTGATAACAATTCTTTAAGGAATCAAAGTGGTTTTACAGAAGAAATAATAGATGTTACTGAAGTAATGTTACAGAAATGTTCCCACTAACCACTTTGTGGACAAGAAATCATTGTTACTATGACATATCTACAATCAGCAAGTGATTATTAATTTATTCTCTCCTGCACGAAGTCACTCAGTGTTTCACTGTGTTCCTCATCTGCACCACTCTTCTTTGACATTTTGTTTATTTTCTGCAGTACTGTTCTTGAAGTTCTGACATAAGAAAACAGTACTTTAAAGGTCTTCTCTACTGTTTTCACATATTCACGGGTTAGTGATTTTAGAATTGCATATAGTTTGGAAATAGGCTAATTTTAAATTTGTCCCAGATCATTTGTAATACCTTGCTTTCTCCCTCGGGTTTATAATGAACTCAAAATAAATTTGTACAGTGGTCTGCCTTTCACATCGTTGTGAACTTTTCATTACTTATTAGTGTCCATCCACACCAGTGGATGACATTTTAAAAGCAGATAATACAGGAGCTTAATATCTAGCTTTAGATGTCATTTGATGGATGAGAGCAGGTAACAGTTAACGGGTAGATTATTGCTTCTAAGAAAAATTTAGTACCCTTCTTACCTAAGGGTAAAAAATTAAGCATGGGGCAGAATGCCCAATAAAATATACTTCCTACTACTGGGCTGTGGTTAAAGGTGAGAACTCCCATAAAGTGCTCAATCCCAGGGCAAAACTGAGATCACCAAATAGCTTTTATGTTCAGTATTGAGAGCTCATGTCTTAATTCATTAATTTGCAAATTAATCCATGATTCTATTACCTTCACTGCCAGCATTTGAGCTGTCCAAGATTATATTTGAGCTAATTACTTCCTTCTTCACTGAAATTGGTTGTATACAACTTGACAGTTTGATCAGAGATACAGTGGTTTGTCGGGTACAAGAAACATGCCATTGGGCTGCATGAGCCCCAATGGGCATATTAGACATAGCTTGGCAGTTCTCCATATTAAGTATTACAAGTTTTAAAGGATCGTATGTGTACATAAAGAAAGTCATGAGAGCCAGCTTGTACCACATTCCCAATCCTGATTAGTCAGTCCCTGCAGACACTTCTGTCAATGGTTCTGCAACAAGATGTAATATGTTGACAATTGTATTCATCTTTGAGAGACACATAAAGAATAAATATCATTAATTCAAAATTGGGCAGGACAAATTTTGGTGTGCAAGAAGAGTAAAATTTAACGTGAAGTAGATTCTAAGATTTTCAATTTAGAAAAAATCGGTAGCTACATTGAAAAAAAGTCCACATTTACAGTAGAGAATGCAGTATTTCATTTATTGACATACCAAACCTCTCCAGCAAGCCAGCCACTGAAACAACTTAAATCTATCTGAAGCAGGTTGTGTAAAACCACAACTGCAATTCTTAGCCCAGAACAATTTTTCATTTTGTCACTATTATACTACTTACATTCCTTTCTTCCAAAGAAGTTGGTACTTGAGATAGCCTGGTTGTTTCCCTGGAGAGACAGCTCAGATGTAGGGACTCGCAGTGAACACATCAATGACCACCGAATTAAATGCAATTAGCTGCAAAATGTAGGTCTGGATCTGAACTTCTAACTCAAGATACAATTTTGCATCCATTGTCATTACGAAACTTGCTCCACTATTACACATGCTTTTTCTGGTTCTACTTCTGTTTCTCCTAATCTTCTCATTTTTTGGATCTTACAATGACTTTATTTTGACTAATTTTTGAGCAGAACAACTTCACTAGCTTCAGAGAAAGTGAATTTGTTTTACAGTGGTGGAGTTCTACTAAACTAATGATTTTGACATGATCATTGTCTAATGTTAAGCTCATTTTACAAAAATGTGTTTATTTTACCCCACTTGCTGTCACTAAGGGGCTGACATCCAATGGATTGCTATGACAGCATGGGCAGGGGTAGAAACGAAGATTAAAAGGAAGTCATAAAAATATTCCTCTTGGAAACAAATTAAATCTGAAGCAGAGTCATATTACTATTTTCTCTCCATAGATGTAGCTTTTCCACGCTGTCTTTCCACCAGATTGTTAAAAAACCCTGGTTGCTATTTCTAAACTATGTGATGTGTGACGACTTTTGCTTTGGCACTTTTAAGATTAGAGAGTGCTGATACAGAGTTCTCAGGTTAATAAATTCAGGATTTAGCTTTTTAAGGCAACATTTTATTATTTCTTGTAATTACAGGAAAGCTCCAAGAGGACCTTGGGTGTTATACATAGTATAAATATTAATATTGATTCAGTCAGTCAGACAGGCATTATTTCATATAGCACATCTACCTTTCAGTGTTCATCTTTGGTCACTATAGATAAATAATGTAAAACAATTTAAAACCATAAACAAAGCTTCTGCACAGGAAGAAATGTTCTGACAAAAGATGTAGTACATAATAAATACACATATGAGAGCAACTTATTAATGAGATAACTAGTACTGTAGCTCTGTTGTAGTGCTTTCAATCGTGCCATGAACCAGATGCCAACCACACTCCCTAGAGGTCAGCTATTAATTCCTTGGCTAAGCAGCAATATAAGCAACATTACTTTAAACACGGGCTGTTTCTTCTCTACTCTTTAATGATCCCACAGTGCTGGAATTGTAATGAAAAGAGATATGGAGCTCAGTCAGACACTCATTTGCAATCCAACCAAGTGGCTATAACTGCACAGAGACAGGTTTTTTCTTTCTATGTTCTTTATCAAATTACAGTGAAATGCACCTGGTTCCTTAAAATTCCTCCCTTCACTCCTGAAAATGTATGTACTTCAAAGTCACCTTCTTATTTGTAGATCCACAGATTGGATAGAACACATGCTGTATGGTTGGCTGCATTCTTAACTTTATGAGTAATCCCACTCTCATTGAATCAAATATTAACCCCCAGCTTATTTTTGAGAGTTTTAGCTAAGTTTGAAGTGAAATATAAGTATTGCTGGATAAAACAGAATTTTTTTACGTTTCCACTGTTTCCTTGAAAAATAATTGACAGTAAAAAAAATATTTTACAAGTTGGCAATGGAATATGAGGAATCTGGTTAAGTTCTGAATATTATAGCATATATTGTTTATTAATAATAGAAGTTTACTGGTCCTTCAGCTCCCAAAACAGCATTCATACTTAACAACAAACTGTGTGCTCGGCTGACCCTGGCTGGCGTAAGCCCCCACCACATGGCTCACGTACTTCCTCAGCAAGATGGGGGAGAGAACCGGAAAAACATAAGTTAAATACTGTTTAACAAGCAAAGGAAAAAGGATTAAAGAAAATAAATCAAAAAACAAAACCAAGAAAAAAGGTGATAAAAAGGTATACTCTTCCTTCTGACAGTAGGCTGATGATCAGCCAGTCCCTATGTAATGGCTACATACTCAAAACTCATGTCCTTTCTAGTTTAGATGATGCTCATATCATAACATGGTATGGAAAAATCCCTTTGGCCACTTGGGGTCAGCTGTCCCAGCTGTGTCCCCTTGCAATCTCTAGTGCTATCTCAACCTGCTCACTTGTGAGGCAGAGTGAGAGACAGAGAACGTCTTTACACTGTGTAAATCCTGCTGAGCAATAGCCAAAACATTAGTATTATCAACATTGTTTTGATAATGACTCCAAAACACAGCACCATAAGGACTGCTATGCAGAAAGCTAAATCCAGAAGAGCTATTATTCCTGGAAAATACATAGAATTAGAAGAAATTTTAAAAATAGATTGTGACTGTTTATGTGTCAAAGCACTGCTAGATAATTTTGCAAGTAAAATCTGAGTCCAACAAAAAACAGAAAATGGGAACATGAGCCTGAACAAAGACTTAGACTCTGATATCTTTCCATTGAATAAGACTGGTATTCCAGCATATTTTTTTAGTCTTACTTCCCATTGATAGTACCTGTTCCACACATTGTTTATTTCATGAGTACTTATAATGCTTTCTTCTCATAATCAAGGCAGCAGAATTCTTCCCATATGATATCTAACCCGAGGATTTCTCAAAACCAGTTTTGAGAAATTTTTTTTCATCTAGCAGCCTAGCACAGCCTAGCACAGCCTAGCACAAATTATTAGGAACCTACAGCTCAGTGAGGGGTCTCTGCTGTAGAGAGAGCTGACAGGGTCCAGAGGGTGGTGATCAATGGAGTCAAGTCAAGTTCTGGGCGCCCCAGCTCAAGGACAGGGAACTTCTAGAGAGTCCAGCACAGGGGCACCAAAATAATCAGGGTAATGGAATGTCTTTCTTAAGAGGAAGGCTGTGGGATCTAGGACTGTTCATGGCGGAGAAGAGGAGACTGAGGGAGTCCTCATTAATGCTTACAAGTATTCAAAAGGTGTGTATCAAGAGGATGGGACAACACATTTTTGTTTTCTGTCCAGTGATAGGACTAGGGGCAATGGACAAAAGCTGGAACACAAAAAGTTCCCCTTAAGGAAAAAATTCTTTACTGTAAGGGTGACAGAACAATAGCACAAACTTCCCAGGGAGGTTGGGAAATCTCCTCTCTGGAGGCTTTCTAAACCTGTCTGGATGCCTTCCTGTGTGATCTGATCTAGGTGGACTTACTTGAGTAGGGGGATTGAACTTGTGATCTTTATAGGTCTCTTCCAACCCCTACCATTCTGTCATTTAATAAAAATATATACATAAATATAAAACAAATTATCATATAATCATGGAATCATAGAATGGTAGGGGTTGGAAGGGACATTTAGAGATCATCTAGTCCAATCCCCCTGCAGAAGCAGGTTCACCTAGATCAGATTGCACAGGAAAGGGTCCAGGTGGGTCTTGAAGACCTCCAAGGAAGGAGCCTCCACAACCCCTCTGGGCAGCCTGTGGTTTTTTCTTATGTTTTTTCTTACGTTTAAGTGGAACTTTTTGTGTTCCAGCTTCATCCCATTACCCCTTGTCCTGTTGCTAGATACTATAGAAAAAAGGGATGCCCCAACCTCCTGACACCAACCCTTTAGATATTTGCAAATGTTAATAAGATCACCCCTCAATCTCCTCTTCTCCAGACTAAACAGCCCCAGTTCCTGCAGCCTTTCCTCGTATGAAAGATGTTCTAGTCCCCTGATCATCTTGGTGGCCCTGTGCTGGACTGTCTCCAGAAGTTCTCTGTCTGTCTTGAGCTGAGGAGCCAAGAACTGGACACAGGACTCCAGATGAGGCCTCACCAGGGCAGAGTAGAGAGGGAGAAGAACCTACCTTGACCTACTGGCCACATTCTTCTTGATGCATCCCAGGATGCCATTGGCCTTCTTGGCCACAAGGGCACATTGCTGGCTCATGGTTAGTTTATTATCAATCAGGACTCCCAAGTCCCTCTCTGCAGAGCTGCTCTTCAGTAGTTTGACCCCCAGCCTGTAGTAGTGCATGGGGTTGTTCCTTCCCAGATGCAGGACTCTGCACTTGTCCTTGTTGAACCTCATAAGGTTCCTCTCTGCCCAACTCTCAAGCTGAATGGCAGCACAGCCTTCTGGGGAATCAGCAAGTCCTCCCAGTTTGGTGTCACCAGCCAACTTGCTGAGGGTACACTCTGTCCCCTCATCCAGGTCATTGATGAAGATGTTGAACAAGATGGCCCCAGAACTGATCCCTGTGGAACTCCACTGGCCACAGGCCTCCAACTCAGTTCTGTGCCATTGATCATCACCCTCTGGGCTCTGTCATTCAGCCAGCTCTCCATCCACCTCACCGTCCACTCATCCAAGCCACACTGCTTGAGCTTTCTGATGAGGATGTTATGGGAGATAGTGTCAAAAGCCTTGCTGAAGTCAAGATAGATGACATCTGCTGCTCTCCTCTCATCTAGCCAGCTGGTTATGCACTCACAGAAGGCATTAGGTTGGTTAAACAGGATTTCCCCCTGGTGAATCCATGCTGACTCCCTCTGGTAACCATCTTTTCCTTTTTCCTACTTATGTTCAGTGATAACATTCAGGGTTCAATCACCTTTCCAGGGATGGAGGTGAGGCTGACCAGTCTGTAGTTTCCTGGGTCATCCTTCTTATCCTTTTTGAAGACTGGAGTGACATTGGCCTTTCTCCAGTCCTCAAGCATCTTGTCCATCCACCATGATTGTTCAAAAATGATCAAGAGAGGCTTACCAATCACATCAGCCAGCTCCCTCAGCACTCTCAGCACTCAGCTTGAAACATGTGCAGATAATAACATAACGTTGCTTTACTGAGAATTTAGAATAGAGTTATAGTTGTCTACTCAATGGGCCTAATAATGATTTTTTCACATACAGGGAGTTTCATTAAGCTACACAACAGTAACTTATTTCAGTCATCTTTATTCAGCAGTGGGTCACCTACAGTATCTAACGGAAATTGCAACTGCTGCAGGAAAAAAACAGACCTGAGTGTTGAGCATGAAACATGCAAATATAGGAGAACCATAAACAGAAATTGAAGCACTATGCAAAACCAGCAATGATGAAAACTTATCAGTCTACATTTCAGTCAAAACAGCTTGTACGCCACTCTTTTTGCAATATATACTAAAGTTCACTCTTCAAATCAGTACAGTGAACAAAAATTCTGAAATCATATCTGAATTTCTAAGCTTGCAGTGTTAGAGTCCAAGGTGAGGTATAGAGCAGCCTCTACCCTCTCCCAGGGGTTTATGCTCGTGGCTGGCCATGGTGTGGTGCAGCCTCTGGCCTTGGGGCAGTCTGATACAATGGAGCTGGGGAGAAAACATCTGCAAGGAATATACCTGGTGCCTCTCTGTCCTTGCTCAGAAGATGGATTTTGGCTCAGGCCCTTATCCTTAACCTCCTTGCTCCCAGCCTCGCACCTTGCTGATCCCAAACCTCTGGCTTGGCCTCATGATCTGGCTTTTGGCCAGGGGTAATGTGGTGGTCACAGGTCCCTTGGCTGCCCCTGGTTGTGGTCTTGATCCCCCACCACTCTCCTCATTAGGGTAACTGGCCTAGGTCCCTGTTTCTGAGGCATAGCACTGGCAGCCTCCTTGTCCTTTTGAAGCTTCCTGCTCTCTTGTTGATACCTGTACTTAAAACAGATGCTCTTATATGCTCAAAAGTATTTTGTGGACTTTTTATTCATGACTGTTAAAGATCTGACAAACTAGGATGAAATTGAAAATCATAGACTGCAAGTACATTGGTTTAAATTAATCTCTTACATGTTTACATTAAAGACAGGTCCTGTAGTCAATAGAAAAATGATGTTCAATTTTAACTGGTTTACACTTTCAGTATCTACTATAAAAAGAACCAAAGAGCCTTAGGGCTCACAGCAATTTAGTATGCGTGCTTAACTGTGTTTTTGCTACTGCTACAATGCCACTGTAAGGAGCTGGGAGATAATTCAAAACCCAAGACAGCCACAAGATCTTCTTAAGCAGACAGTGGACCTTTTCGAATGTACTGTCAACCAGGCTACTCTAGAAATCAAAATCTACCAAAGTATCAAATGATAACGAGCCAGGGTTAATGTACATAGTTCATGTACTCTTATTTACTTCACATTTTCACTCTGCTTACCCAAAACAGATAAGTAACTATTTTCAGAATCATGGTGTCACCACTATGTCAGCTGTCAGGGTCCAGGATCTTCAAAGAAGACGAAATCAAACCCAGTATATTTGTGGGGGAAAAAAGCCTCAACAAATCTAATATAGGTGAAATAATGCAAATCAGATAAATATCAATCATAACTTCACAAAGATTTAACTGACCATTGCAGTACAAAATGTCACTACACTCTCACTGAATAAAATTCCTGTGCCTGACTGGAAAAAGAGCTCATTTTTGTCTCCTATCATGAACTGTTAAAGCATTATAATAAGCTATGTAAGCAGGAAAGAAACTGTTCAGCTTTATCAATTTTGACAGCTAATGCCAAGAAACATTTGCTTCCACAATAATTGGATATTCTCATTACATTGTTGTTTACATCATTTTTTACTTTAATCATCTCTCCTTGAGCTCTCCAAAGGTCCCACTTATACACTTCTATAAAATATCAAATATATTACAGTATATAGGCAGTATATAGCAAGAGTTTGCAGTGTTATGCCTAATTCAAACAGGAAGTTTTAACATGCTTCAATAGTCAATAGACTGTAGACCCCCTTAACTATAATCATTCTGCTTCCTCCTATCCAATATCCTGTCCTATAATACTGTTTGTTTTTTTCTTTATCAAAATTCAGGGAGTTTTGTAATCTCTTTGATTAAGATTCTCCCATTAGATGTTGTTCTTCTCTTATAGCATTTGTAATGCTGCATGTTGTTGTGGTTTAACCTCAGTCAGCAACTAAAACTCACACAGCTGTTCCTCACTCTCCCCAGTAAGAAAGCTTGCGGGCTGAACTAAAGATAGTGTAACAAGGAAAGCAAGCTTGTGCACACAGGCAAAGCAAAACAAGGAATCCATTCATCACTTTCCATGGGTGTGCATGTGTTCAGCCATCTCCAGGAAAGCAGGGCTCCAGCACACTTAGCAGTTACTTAGGAAAACAAATACTATCACTCCAAGTATCTCCCCCTTCCTTCTTCTTCCCCAGCTTTATGTGCTGAGTATAACTTCATATAGCATAGAAAATCCTTTTGCTCTGTTAGGGCCAGTTGTGTCCCCTCCCAAATTTTTGTGCATCCCCAGGTCTACTCACTTGTGGGGTGAGTGATAAGAAGAAAAGCAAGCACTGTTCAGCAATAACGAAAATGTCTCTGCATTATCAACAGTTTTCAACACCAATCAGAAATATAGCTCCGTACTAGCTACTATAAAGGAAGTTTACTCTATCCCAGACAAAACCAGCAAACCTGCCTAGGTTGTTATTACTTTGTCCTTTCTTAGTTTAAAGAGTCACTGTCAGAATCATCTTTCATGCTTCCAAATCACAGATTGTCCTTCTTTAATTTGTTTATTGGCTTCTTATCTCTTGTGATACAATTTCTGACTTCTCATTAGCCTGTGTAATCCTCCTTATTTTCTTTTCTTGTTTTTACCCAGTAACCTCACTATCTTACAAATTCTTCAGTCTTACATCTTTCACTGCTTAAGCCTTCATGCCTTCCTAACACCTAATCTACTGAAAAAAGCCACCTCAGACAAACAGGTGCAGCAGTACATAGGTGATCTATAATTGCCACAACAACTAGTCACTAAAACCATTCCACATATTTGACACGTGCCAGAGAACAAATCTGTTTTCAAGCACCTAGAACAGTCAGCTGGTTCTTCTGTGCCTTGGAAACTGACTGCACATCCTGATTCTCTTCACTGCTGTTCTGAGCTGTAGTAGCTATTTCTCATATCTTGTGTAAATGGAAAAAATCTTTGGAATAAGAAACATGTACTTCACTCATGTTGATAAAAGTATAATTAGAATGGCTCTATATAGTTGTGCTGATTGTTGTTACTTATGTCTTAGGTGAGATCTTCAAGCTTATTTCACTTGCACTAAGCTGCAGTGCAAAACTTGGCTCTAATTTTGTTCTGGACTTGGTTATAGATATATAAAGATTAAGCTGTTTTCTAACCTACCTTTTCTATCTGAACCTCTGTAACTACTGCTAAAAGATTACTCTTAGCATCAAATCTTTGTTTCACAAAATGTGAATTTGGCCTCTTACATTTTTCATGGACTTTTATTCAGGATGTCTTACACTCTCTTGGTTGATATTCTTACAACTACTTATTCTTTCTTACCTTACCTTATTTACCTAATTAAATCGCAGTAAGCTAGCCTAAAACACTAATCTTTAATTCCAAAAGTGCATATTATACATTTTTTTTAAAAAAAACCAACGATCCAATTAATAAGAGTGTGCATTTAATGACATTTATTTTACTCTGTTTCACTGTACCTCATTTATCACCTATGCTTTATTACTCATGAAGCCAGTGTAATTTAGCCATGTCTTCCCTCTGGGGAAAATTATATGTAATACTGAAATAATTTAATTTCTTTTTGTTCCCTTCTATTTAATTTAGATTTTACCTTGACTTCTTAATAACTTCTTCACTTTACACATTCGCACTTAAATAAAGGCAGAATGTTCATTGGCAATGCAATGCCATTTGTTGACTTCTATCTATTTGTTTCATTTTAATCTGCTTCATTTGTTTTGGATTTTCTTTTTAATACTTCAAAACTGTTTAATATTCTTTTTCAAGGCTCTGTTTAGCTAGCAATACATTCCTTGACTCAAGTTCAACAAAAACACAGAGAGCTGATGTTCAAGAGTCTATTTGCCCAGCAGCTACTGAAAAGCCTTCCCCAAATAAGTCTTTCCTTTTATTATTTCCTATCAAAGGGAGAAAGCTTCATTTAAATGCAAAATAACATTTGATGGTATTTTGGTTAATATGTTTGCTTTTTGCAGTAGTTTTCTTAGTTGAAAAAAATAATCCAAATGAATGCAAACATACAGGGAACAATTTGTGGATTTACCATTTGTAGAAAGGTGTTCTTTAAAAGGAGTGATACACTCAGTAGATCCTAATCATGACAATAACAATAAAACAAAGGCTGAAAATGTGACAAGAAACTTCTAAACATAGATCCATTTGGTCTTCTCTGAGTTTGTAGGCTCTGAACATGCTACATAGGGAACAAATTCATGCAGGAGAGGGGGTATTGACTTTTGCTTCTTATTTTGAACTACTCAATTCTATGTTCAAATTCATCAGCCAGAAGCAAGATATGTAATCATTATGATAATATAATTATGTTAAAAAAAATAATGATTTTAATCTTTTCTTACAAATTGCATGTAGATAGAAATTAAAAATAGATACAGCAGTAAGGGATTTTAATTCTTAAGTACCCAAGAGATCATCAGCTTTTTTTAAAGTAGTGTCTTTGTAGGACTACTGGCAATGGTAACTACCCAAAACTGACAAGGTACTCATTCTGACGTACTATGGCAGGGAAACTTTTCTATCATGTCTCTAATTTACCACTTTACCATAATATAATAAATTAGTCTTGCGGCCCCACAAGTATATTTAGGTTTCCTCTCTTTCAGCGTTTTATAACTATATTTTTTCCTGTGTATTACTACGAGTATTTCTACCCCATCAAGCTGTTTATAGGACTCTCTATAAAATATTGTTTACATTTCCTAACCAAAGACTTGATGACTTTTATCTCAATACACAACTACATAAAAGATCTCTTCCGGCTATAGCAGAAAAACCTTGCAGCATAATTTCCTAACTACCCTGTAATACAAGAAATTTTTGACACTTCAGAATAAGTACTCATTCATTGGGCTTTTGACTTATTGTTTGTTTGGGGAATAGAAGCCTTGATATTTTTTAGTGGGGTTTGGGTTTTTTTTTTTGCTTTGGTTATTAGGTGCACCTCTGAGATAGAGAGAAAAAGAAAGAGTTTAGGAGCACATTAAAACTGACTACATACTTTACCATCTGTGCTTGTCTGAAGCTATTAATAACACACCACCAGAAACAATAGATGCCTGCCTAAACTTTACACTAATGGGTGCTAGATGAAAGGATTTTTTGACATGCAAAACAACACAAGCAGGTAGCCTAAGAGTAACTACAAGAGAGTACTGTATTTCTTTCTTTTTTGTTGTTGTTTTTTTTTAAATTGGTTTCTAAAGAAAAATGTAGCTTTCTGATGTTGATCATTACACACCAGCAGGGAGGGAAGTAAAAAGTCTTCTTTCCTTCAACAGTAGTCACAGCCTCTATTAATGTAAATACTGTGTAAGTCTTCAAAACGTCCTGTAAGTTATTGTTATTCAAGCAATAGTTCAGTATTCTTAGCTGAATTGGAAGCTTTCCAACACAGGCAATGTGCAATCATTTAAAGAAGTTAATAAGACAAGTTTTCTCGTTCTTAAAACTTAGAGCCCATGGAGCACAGCTACATCTCTGTTCTTCTGTAATTTGTTCTTTTGTTTTTTTGCAATTCAACAGCTTTTATGAAAATTTATACTTAAAATCATAATAGAGCTGAAGAAATATACTGTAAACTGTAAAACTTCAGCATACAGCATCTAAGAGTTTCTTCTGGGTCTATGCAACAGTTTAACCCAAATATAAGAAAATTGTTTCAGTGATACTTTCTGTGCTCATTAAATGCACAGGAATATAAATAGATGGCAATCTCCTTTAGCCACTCATTTGTCTTAAATCACAAACTATAGGTTCTCTGAATAAAAAGACTGCATTTGGCTAACATCAGCAACATCTTTTCATTCAGACTCTGCATAAGGCTCTCAGTTATTTCCTTTCAAAAACTAGTGAAGCAGCTCTTCAGCAGGAGGAAGGCCAGGAGAAATTCTAGATGATACTGTTAAAGCTCTTTCCATAGCTCTACCTCACAAAAGCTAGCTTTGCAACAGAGATCTTGTTTTAAAATCACATCCTTCTCCATATCATACAAAACGCTAAATTAGAAAGTCATCATTTGAGTTTCATATCCTGTGTCAGAATTTTTTTGTTTTCAGTGATACAACTGGAAAGTTGTCATATAATGCCCTGAGCAGAACTGCTGTCTGCACTAGGCAGTAATAAAATTCAGAAGTTGAAGATGCTGAGTCTGGCAACAGTATATTTACAGTACTGAGCAAGGAACTTCTTGCACACAAAACAGTAGCCTCAATCACACATGGCACTAGTTTAGTGTCTGTGGTGTATTAAGTCATACAGTTTGACCACATAGTATTTTCACAAAAGTTACTGAGACCTGAACTTTTGAAGCAAGTTCTCTTTAAAAGGCTTTTTAATCATTCTTCACTATATCCCGCCCATGTTTATTCCTAATATCCATCCAGTAACAAAGGACATGAAAATTAGCCCCCATGTTGCCTTCAAGTGTAAAGTAATGAACTAAATTCAACCAACTCCTTTTTTTTTAGTCATGTACTAAGAAAATACCCAGAAACGGGACATACAGTCTTTGAAGATCATCTTCTGGTTAAAGCAAAGGACCAGAACTCAACGAATTTCAGTCTTTTCCCTAGCTCTGTCTCACATCTTCGAGAACTCTTGGGTTATTTTCCACATCAGAAAACAATGACAATAATAATTACCTATCAGCCTCTGAAAATATTTGTAAGGCTTTATTCTTCAGAGCTAATAAGGGCAATGAAGTGTTTGTCAGATGGTAATGAAGTACACTACAGTATTCTTTAATGTAGAGTGGACTGTAAGAACCATGACATCTGTCAAGATGATCACTTTTCCTTCTAGGTTTGTGTCTACATACATTTAAGACTAACACCTGGGCTTCTCTCATTTTTAACAATTTTTGGAGTATCACTTCAGCTCTCTGCTTCTCTGAGCAGAAAATCTTAAGGCCTCACCTGCTCTCCACAGGATTTTCTGTATTTTATAGCAGTAACATTAGATTACTGCCTACTGCTATAATAATTTGTCTGCTGTGGTTTCCAAACTGTGCAGATAACTTAACATACAATTGTTGGCATATCTCTACACAGGACAGTATTGTCTTGCTTGCAAGACATTATTGTACAAACAAAGATTCACAGTGTGAAGGTATATAAATGGATCCACACTTGGGAACGAAAATAGGCACATGCCATCTGTGGAACTGAGGAGCAGCAACTCAGAATCTGATTATTGTCTGAAAACATCAGCTTCTACTTAAAAATACTTTCAGACTAAAGCAGTCATAGAGGAAATTATGCCTAAAAACAAGATCAAAATTCATAATCAAAAATTCTATAGAGAGACGGGGAGAAAAGAAAGACTGTGATTCATTGTTTTTGCATGTTTATGGTTGACATGCAAAACTGTTCTCTTTTCCATTCAGTACATACAATGTTTATAGTATAAATATGTCTGAAAGAAATTTTATGTAGTCTTTAGAAATAAGTTCCTCAATAATTTTTATTAGAAATAATCTAATTGATGTTAAATTACTAGTTTCTACTGAAATGTTGGTTTTCCTAAAGACTGCTGTATAATAACTTATTAGAGCTACTATAGCTACCATAGCTTCACATGCTTATTGAATAAACCATTGTCTAGTTAATATTAAAACCAAAGCTCATTGAGAATGTTCCACAGGAATTATTTTACCTAAAAACCGATTTTCTGATGTGAATTAAAAATCCAAAAGTTATTTGTAGATCTCTCTGACTCATATATTTTATACTGCACCAAAAGGACAATCTTGGTTTTGAAATAACAAGTTATTAAAGAGCATTTTCTGGGCACTATATTGCATTATAGAAATTATATGTCAGGCTGCCATTCCATTTCAGCCTAGGCTCTCGAAATAAAATTTACCACAATGTAAGATGAATTTCTTTCTGTTCAAGCTTGCTGGTGTTCCATGAGAAGGAACTAAAAGACAGAAAGGATCCTGGATGCAAACTCATTGCATAACCTGTTCAAGTTTGTATTTTCTTAGCTTGTTAACTACTGGAACACTAAAACGCCATTATATATATAGTTTTAAAAAAAAAAAAAACCAAACCAAACCAAAACAAATCCACACCAAGCTGAGAGCTAACTGATATCTCTCGGAGCAGCGTCTACCTGAACTTCGTTTTGGACAAACTCGATCTAGCCTCCACTTATCTTTGTTTAGCACACTTTCTGCATAGTACACTGTTTGAACTCCTAGTACAAATTTCTCTTTCTTTGTTGGATCATGCTGCAAATATAGCTAAATCACTTCTGTGTGTTCTTATTGTCAGACTCCCAGTGTCAGCGTCCTTTTTCTTGACAACCCATGAGTGACCTGCTAAAGTTCTCTAGAGAAATTTCGTCTTCAGAGAGTTCTTAGAAAAAAAATCATTCTTTTAGAAAAATATTATATATTATTTTATTCTCGTACCCAGTTTATACCCCAAAAAATTTAGAATTTTCTGGCAATTCTTTTTTTTTAAATTAAAAAAATCCAGAGACATTTTAGATTTACCACATGTCCTTAAGAAACAATATATTCCTAAAACCTTTCCACTGGACACATGACAAGGTGGGAGATGGGTAGTAGGGCAAGTTCCTCTCAGTGAAACCTGGATCAGCTCTAGCAGAATGCCACGTCCTGACAACTCTTTGGAGCACTTTGGCTCTTCTGAAGTAAATGCTCTCAAAAGAAGGATTGCTGCCCACTAAGTCTTGGTAAGTGATTTTCTGGTGAAGAATGAGTTAGTCCAAACCAATAGACTGGTAGATCTATCTGCAGACAACAATTTCTAAAACATCTTTTGGAACCTGATATTCATTTGTCAGCCTTTTTTACTGCTTGTTTTCCATCATAAAGTTGACTACAGCTTTTCCTGAGAGAAAAAGTAGAGAATAAAGATGAGCATGTATATAGCATATCTGGTGGTGAAAACATTACAGAACATTGTTTCAGGGGACCAGAAACTTCTTTTTATTTCTTTTTCCTTTTGGCAGCTCCATTTCACAGTGAGGCCCAGAGAGGGCAGGGAGTATAGAAAGCTCAAACAAGAAACAGATGTTGGGGAAAAGTGTTGAACCAATACTCTGTGTCCCAAAAGCATTCTGATTACTCCAAGAATGTAATGAAAATACAGTATAACAAAGCATATATCAGCACTGTCATAGAAATTAATAACACATCAGATTTTAAAAGTAAACTTGTACTGAAAACAGTATTTCATATTTAATTATGTATTAGCTACTTAAATTATTTTTATTTACATAATCACACTCTAACTTAACATTACCAAGTTTGTTAATATGACTTTGTAAGTTAATACCAAACTGTTCTGAAATTAAATCCACAGGCAAAATGGTAACTACAATGATAGTTATCAGTGAAATGCTAACTAAAAGCAAGAGCTCTTGTGGCTACCATGGTTTTAGTACCTGTAAAGTAAACTAAACACCATAATATTAAACCACTAATGACCATGAAGGATTTTCTGAACTGACAGTCCTATTTTGTTTCCCACCTGGATGTGTTTCTGTGTGACTTGATCTAGGTGGATCTGCTTTAGCAAGGGGTTTGGACTAGATGATCTCTTGAGGTCCCTTCCAATCTCTACATTTCTGTGGTTCTGTGAAAAGTCACAATGTAAGCTGACCCAATGAAGGATAGTCATGCACAGTTTTTATCGCTACAGTCCAGTTAACTGTTCTTTTTAGTTAGATGAACACAGTGACATCTCCAGTGAGGATCTCAGAGAATGTACAGCAAGACAAATTTTCTGTCACACTGTAATATATACTTCCTGCTCCATAAGACACTTGAGTCTGAGAGGAAAACATGCCCTGTGGAATACTTGCTCCTTTGTTTTCTTCCTTCGCAAGAGGTCTATATTGTATTATGTTGTATCCAGATGAATTCCAGTGATTGGTTAGGCTAAGGAGTTTTCAAGGACACTTTGTCTAATTACATTTTTCTGAAGAGAATGCCACCTTAGTCACATTATTGCTATCATACCTTGTAAAAAAGAAAAACTGATGAAACATATTTCTTACCTTGTCTGAGCTCTATATGGTTACATATTTGATTACCTCAAATACAGTTTCATATAGCTATTGTATTGGTTAAGCTGTATTAGAGTATATGTCTCACTGCTTCATATGTTACAAATTTTTAGCTTTGCTAGCTTTGCCATCTTTTCTGCAGTAGTGAACAGACCTTTACTGAAAGAGTTCAAAGATTTGAGTAATTTTTAAACTTCAGATGCTGGAATGTGACGTAGCAATTTTGCTTTCAGCTACTGCCCATCATAATCCTTCCTGTAAACCATGTTGGCAACAACCATTTATAATGACAGTTCTCCTACAGAAGGCTGATGCAATAATCACCCTGGTATCAATCAATTTGGAGTCAATCAACAGTAATAGTTGATACATCCTTAAAGTCAAGATTATATCTAAGTATATCTAAGATTATATCTACATTATATGCATCTATGTATTTTACATATGTATTATATGTGTATATCTTTATTATATGCATTTTATACATATATGCTTATATATGTATCTTATGTGTAAATACTATATATTCTAAATAAACCAGAACTGATATTTTGAAAGAAAAGGTGTTGCAACACTAGGGAATATTTACTTTCAAAACAAAGTAAAACACCTGACTAGTTTCTTATACGTAAACACTATCAAGGATCTTGTGATTTAATTCAACTTTAAAAAAATTACTCATAGATTTTTAATTTATTCATATATTTTCTGAGGCTCATATATTAAGCAGAGTTAAGAGAAAAAATTCCAGGACAGGAAATCATCTGATACACAAGTGTAAGAGTTTTGTTATCCTGAAAAAGGGATCTCTTGTGATCTGAAGATCTCTGCATCTCACCCTTGCTGTCAAGATTTCTCTTGAAGATTGAAAAGACATAATTCTCTTATACAGCATGAACCTTCTGAAAAATAGTGTGAACTTTTAAAGAGTTGTCCCTTCTAGCAGTGCCAAGTCCCTAAGTATCTCCAGCAGTAGTCTTAATTTTATATCATATAAATAAAAGGATTTCAGTATCAACACAACAAAAGATGGGATAAATATGCTTATAAACATCTAAAAGTCTGCTTCAGTCAGTGACTACTTCCTTCCCAAAGGTGGTTCCAGGTTTTTTGACTATTTATTTGTTAGTGGGAAAACTTGAAAGAACAGCTGTAAAACATTATTAGATATGACTGTTGAGTGATGTCTGAAGGCATTGCTCGGTGATATTAAAAGCTGGAGAATCTCTCCTTCCATATCCATCTTAATTAGCAGTTGCAGCACATACAGTTACATATATCAGCTTTACATTTTTTTCTTTCTTGTAAGATAAAGTAAACACATACTGCTCCAATACATGTGGTGTGACCCATCATCCATATTATACGGCTGTTTTCACAGGAAACTAGAATCACCATACATGAGACATGATATAAAACCTCATTACCATACCTTAACAAACATTTTTATGGATTTGTATTCATAAAGCAGATAGAACTTATCCACTCTTAGTTTTAAATTATTATAAACTACTTTCTCTCTGCTAACTTAACCCAACTAAAAATCCATTTGAGCAACATATCATTAAAAATATGCTAAAAATATATCATGGACATCCATGTAAATGAATGCTGGTGAGTTTTGGACTTCCTACTGGTAATCATCAGTAACAAACTCTGTAGGATTGCTTCATTTAGATGCATTATGCTAATTGCAAATCAGCCTCTGAGAGTCATATAAAATAAGTTTTTGCAAGTTTTGTGCAGTTTTTCAGCTTTCAAACCATTAGTAACTTCTGACAGCACAATCAATTTACTGAATGTGTTCTAATGGCATTGAACACTACTTGCTATTGAACTGACAAATGTAAGAATGAAAGAGGTTTAGTTTCAGAGGCTCTTAAATGCTATGCTGCAGGGACAAGCAAATTTTACCAAATTGTTTCCTGAAAAATCCAGTTGTAGCCAACTCAGAGCTATTAAAAACTGAAGTAAAACTTATTTTTCACAGAAGAAAACCAGGGGAATAGAAATTGGATTTCAGAAACAAAGCAAAAGAAGATAGAACCTTTTACTCAAATTCTGATGCTTGGGTCTATTTCTACTTCATCCTTCACCACGGTTCCTAGAACAGCTTTTCCCTATGAGTATTCTAAACATCATGTTAGTGTATATTCCACGGCGATTTTTTTCTTTCTTTTGGAAGTTGCTCCGTGAATGCTTTTATTGAATCAGAGAGACAGGGAAAGTGAGAAAAATTCTATAACCTATGCCTTAAGGAATATAACACACAGAATACTAAAACCCACACTCTGGACCTTGCTGCAGTGAACTGTAGTTCTGTATCACTTCAGAAGGCAGACATAAGATCAATTCACAGAGTACTTTATAAGATCATATACAGGATCTATGAGGAAAGAACAAGAGGAACTGCAATTCCTAATGCATAGTCAATTCTAAAATTAATTTTCTGTAACAGACTTCATGTAAGTAGTCAAATAAGTGGAATATTAAAGTAATTAATATTAATAAAGAATGTGAGGACATATCTTTTGGTGTATCAAAACCACACCTGCCTTCTCTAATACTCAGGATATGGAAGGACACCTACTGAAAATACCTAAAATATTATAAGATTAGAAAATGAGAAATTTACTAGTAACAATATTACAAAAGTAAGCCACTACAGTCAATCCAAATCATGAACCTCAGGTGGATCAAGCATCTTCTGAGTAAGAAACAGAATAATCCAATGCATCACATACGGCAGCAACTAGGGATATTTAACCAGTCAGATATCTGTTGCAAAAACAACATGGCTAACAATGACTACATAGCAAATTCTTCGAATAAGGTGGTGGTAATGTATTGATAATTTTTTAATAATTTATCAGACAATTAAAAAAAGAAAAGTGCAGCAAGAAATAGTTTTCTTTTTTAGATGTTCTTCCAAATGCTATTCCACACAATAGGAAAGATGGGGATAAATAGGAGGCAGAAAAATGGTGAAAGTGACCATTATCTTGAATTATAATCTGATAATTTTGAACGTTTTCCCTTCAAGTTTTCAGGCTTGACACCAGGCCACTAATATAAATTATTCACACAGCATTTTTTAGGTTATGTATACGAGGTGAATCTCCGTATTCATTTTTCTGTACTTGCATAGTGCATAAGGGCTCATCTGTTACTTTAATGACTGTGTAATTGTTCAAAAAACAGTGTGAAAATTGATTCTTCTCTTTTTCAATGATTTTTCATTTAAATGGTACCATAAACAAACTCTCCATCTCTAGAAAGAAATATTTCCTAGAGGCAGGAGAAAAATCCCCATTGGTCAGATCATTATAATCAGGCAAAACCTCTGCCCCTCCAAAACCACTCAGGACTGTAAAGTAATCTTAATTAGTGAGATTTAACAAGAAACTTGCAATTAATTTGTATAAAAAAGCTCTGGCTAAGTGGATTAATTACTAACATGGGCTTAAGACAAATTTTACTTGTGAAGCCTACACACATGCGTGCTTACATGTTGCTTATTTCAGATACCCCAATTTCAGACCAGATTTTCTGGTTCTCACTTATGGTCAGCAATGAGTTTTTGCCAGTTTTGGACTTCTAGCAGCCCTGCAATTGTCTTACTTGACCCTCACATAAGTTACAGCATCCTGATAGCCTGCTGCCAGTAACTGCAGATAACAATTCAGTGGCCAAGGACTATCCTGACCTACCTTCCTTTTTCCAGAAACTTCCACGTCAGTGTGAGAAGTACAATCAGAATGCATTAGAATACTTTACCCTCCTAGAAGTTACATGGAGGCCAAGATATGTTCTGGTTTAGCAAGGAGCAGCTTTTGGCTTAGTAACAGGGGGAGCGGGTTGCAGTGAAGACCCGGTAAAGAGTTTGCGGACCCTCCCCCGGCTCCTGGGTTCACACCCACCTCCGGCCTGGCTGGGCCAATCTGGCGCCTCTGCGATCACTATTTAGGGGACGGGAATTTGAAATGCGAGTCAGGAGGTGTAAGAGGGATACAAGATGGAGGCGACCACGCGGACCCTTCGGCCAGAGAAGGAGGAAGGAAGGAGAAGCAGTAGACCGGAGACCCTTCTGCAAGCCGTGGCGAGAATGCAAGCTGTGCCCCTGAAACTTATGGAGATCCGTGGCAGGACTGAGAGCCACCAGCAGCTCCATGTGAGTGAGCCCGGACGGGCGAGGGACTGTGTGGGGAGACGGCCATGGCCCAGGCCGTGTTGGAGAGCCTGCACGCCGCAGAGCAGCCCCACACGAGAAGCAGAGAGGAGCTGCAGCCTTTGGACTGGGTGCACGTCGGAGCAGCCCGTGCAGGGCTGCCATGTGTGTGAGCTACCCCACGGACTTGCAGGGAGGACTGGTGTGGAGTTGGCACGTCCTGAGGAGGGACGAACGGCAGAAGCTATTGGGAGCAGACTGACTGAGACCCCCACTGCCTGCCCCTCCGAACCGTTCGGGGGGGGCAAGGTAAAAACCCCGGGATCAGGGCTCTGAGCCCGGGAAGAGGGGAGGTGTGGCGGGAAGGTGTTCTTAAAAAGGCTGGTTGGACTCTTCATTGACGTATTCCTCTGTGTTGTTTCGTTTTGGTTATGTTTTGGGTTTTTGTGGGTATGTTTTAGTTGATGTTGCATTAAATTATTTTCTGGTTTTTTTTTTTTTTCTTCCCCAAACCGAGTAGCCTGGTCTGCTTTGTCCTGAACCTTAAGCGGCAATTAAGCCCTCCCTGCCCTTGAGCAATTCTCAGCCTCCTCGGTACTCGAGGCTAATCGTGGTCTTTGTTCCCTGATGGGCCTAAACCACGACAAGATATCAGCCTTTTCCAAAACTATTGCACTGTACAACAGTCATACAGAGTCAGGCCTTTCACCTGTGAATAAGTGAATGAGGAACTAGAAGAAGGATAGACATAGCCTTCCTTTGGAAACCAGTGATTAAAATACTATTAATTCAGTGCATATGTCATGAGCATTAAAAAAATGAGACACAAAATTTATTTGATTTGCTTGATCAAAGATTTGTGCATGAACTTTGAGCAAGCAACTTAGGACCTTAACAAGTTAAATCCTGAGCACCCTGAAAAGAACTTCTTAACATGTCTCTTATGGCTGTCCTTCTCTCTAAAATTATCCCAGCGGTTGGTATGCATCATTGGCCAGCAAGAAATCAGAGGATGTAAAATTCTTTCACAGGATTTCTTATTCATACAATCGCATGAAAATTGTTCTTGAAATATGCTTCTTTCTGATTGGAACAAACTGAATGCCATGACTGCCATGAATGAAAGAATTACAATCAAGTACTAATCAAGATACTATTATGGGCTGAAGGGATTTTGTAAGTTCATTGACAGAAAACCAAAAAAGATCATTATGTCTATGCATTTCATAAAATAACTGCTACTGTCCTGGTTTCTGCTGGGATAGAGTTAATATTCTTCCTTGTATCTGGCACAGTGCTACTTGGAGCACAAGTAGTGTTCCTGCCCATCCATCTCATGGCAGGGACATGAGAGGAACAAATGGCAGGAACAGATAAGGAAAACTCATCTGATTAACAGGTGGCTCAGAAACTGGTGCCACCAACACAGCTTTGAGTTTCTTGACCATGATGAAATTTTCATGATGCCAGGTCTGGGGACAGATGGAGATCATCTGTCTCACAGAGGGAGAAAGATCCTTGCAAATGAGTTAGTAGAGCTCATAGAAAGGGCTTTAAACTAGTTTTGATGGGGGAAGAGGATAAAAGCAGGCCCACTAGAGTTAGGACTAAGGGTGGCAAGCCAGTGCTAGGGGTGAATCCTACACAATTGGCTTCCTTCTTGAAATATCTGTAATCAATGCACACAGCATGGGGAATAAACAGGAGGAAGTCTATGTATGGGCAAGGGGTTATGATGTGCTCGCAATTGCAGAGACATGGTGGGACAGCTCACGTGACTGGAATGTGGTCATGGATGGGTATGTCCTTTTTAGGACAGGCAGGCCAACAAGGCAAGGTGGTGGAGTTGCTCTTTATGTGAGAGAGCAGCTGGAATGTACTGAATTCTGTCCAGGTGAGGATGAGGGGAAAGTTGAGGATTTGTGGGTTAGAATTAAGGGGCAGACTAGCATGTGTGACACTGCTGTGCGTGTCTATTACAGGCCACATGATCAGGCTAGGGAAGCTGACGATGCCTTCTCCAGGCTGCTGGGAGCAGCCTCAAAATCAAAGGCCCTGGTTCTCATGGGGGACTTCAACTAGCCAGACATCTGCTGGAAGGCCTACACAGCAAGTCACTTACAGTCCAGGAGGTTCCTTCAGTACATCGATGGTAACTTCTTGATGCACATGGTAAGTGTGCCAACTAGGAGAGGAGCACTAGTCACAAAGAGGATCTTGTACTCGGAAACAAGCAGGGTCTGGTTAAAGTGGTGAATGTTGAGGGCAGCCTTGGCTGCAGTAACCATGAGATGGTGGAGTTCAGGACCTTGTGCAGAAGGAACAGAATACCAAGCAGTATCACAACCCTGGACTTTAGCAGGACCAACTTTGGCCTTTTCAAGCAATTGCTAGGGGATGTTTCATGGGACAGGGTATTAGAGGATAACGAGAACCAAGATAGTTGGTCTTTATTCAAGGATCACTTTTTCCAAGCTCAGGATCAGACCATTCCAGCACATAGGGAATCAAGAAAGAGAGCCAGGAGACTTGCATGGTTAAACAGGGAACTGTTGGGCAAACTCAAGTGGAAGAAGAGAGTCTATGGAACATGGAAAGAAGGGATAGCTACTTGGGATGAATATAAGACTGTTGTGAGAGGATGCAGGAAGGAAGAGCTATAGCCTCATTAGAGTTGTGCCTTGCAAGGGAGTTTAAAGACAACAAAAAGGGCTTCTTCAAATACATTGTAGATAAAACTAACTCTAGAGGTAGTGTAGGCCCACTGTTGAATGAGGCAGGTGCTCTGGTGACAGAGGATACAGAGAACACAGGGTTACTGAATGCCTTCTTTGCCTCTGTACTTCAGGAGACTGTCCTCAGAAGCCTCAGACTCCGGAGGAAGTCAGGTGAAAGGAGTTTTGTTTGTTTGATGAGGACTGGGTTAAGGATCAGTTGAGTAATCTGGATGTACATAAATCCATGGGCTCTGATAGGATGCACCCGCAGGTGCTGAGGGAGCTGAAGAAGTCATTGCTAAACCACTCTCCATCATCTTTGGTAAGTTGTGGAGAACAGGAGAGGTGTCTGAGGACTTGAGGAAAGCAAATGTCACTCCAGTCTTCAGGGCAAGAAGGAGGAATCAGGTAACTACAGAGTGGTCAGCCTCACTTCCATCCCTGGAAAGGTGATGGAACAACTTATCCTGGGTGCTGTCTCCAGGCATTTAAAGGACAAGAGAGTCATTAGGAGCAGTCAACATGGTTTTACCAAAGGGAAGTCACGTTTGACCAACCTGGTAGCCTTTTATGAAGATGTGATCAGGTGGATAGATGGTGGTAGTGCAGTATATGTGATTTATCTTGATTTCAGTAAAGGATTTGACACCGTCTTCCACAGCATCCTCACAGCAACAATGAGACGCTGTGGACTAGATGTTCAGGTAGTGAGGTGGATTGTTAACTGGCTGAAGGGAAGAAGGCAGAGAGTTGTGATCAGCGGGGCAGGGTGTAGTTGGAGGCCTGTATCTAGTGGAGTCCCTCAGGGGTCAGTGCTGGGACTAGTACTGTTCAATATATTCACTAATGACCTTGATGAGGGAACAGAGGGCACTGTCAGCATGTTTGCTGACCATACTAAACTGGATCGAGTGGCTGACACAACAGAAGTCTGTGCTGCCATTCAACCAGACCTGGACAGGCTGGAGAGTTGGGCAGAGAGAAATCTAATGGAATTCAACAAGGGCAAGTGTAGAGTTTTGCATCTGGGAAAGAATCACCCCATGTACCAGTGCAGGTTGGCGAACGAACTCTTAGAGAATAATTTAGGGAAACTCTACCTGGGGGTCCTTGGCAGACAGTAAGATGACCATGAGCCAGCAATGTGCCTTCGTGGACAAGAAGGCCAATGGCATTCTGGGGTGTATTAGAAGGGCTGTGGGAAGTAGATCGAGAGGGGTTCTCCTCCCTCTCTCCTCTGCCCTCGTGAGACCACATCTGGAATATTGTGTCCAGTTCTGGGCCCCTCAGGTCAAGAAGGACAGGGAGCTGCTGGAGAGAGTCCAGTGCAGGACAAAGATGATGAAGCGAGTGGGGCACGTCCCTTCTGATGAAAGGCTGAGGGAGCTGGGGCTCTTTAGCTTGGAGGAGACTGAGGGGTGACCTCATTAACATTTAAAAATACATAAAGGGTGGGTGTCATGAGGATGGAGCCAGGCTCTTCTTAATGATGGCCAATGATAGGACAAGGTGCAATGGGTACAAGCTAGACTATAAGAGGTTCCAAAGAAACATAAGGAAAAACTTCATCACCATCGGGTGACAGAGCACTGGAACAGGCTGCCCACATGGGTTGTGCAGTCTCCTTCCCCGGAGACATTAAAAATCCACCTGGATATGTTCCTGTGTGCCACGGTTTTGTAGAGGAGCTATTTTGCCTGGTAACTGGGGGAGGGAGCTGCAGTGCAAGCTCTCTAAGTTCTTGGACTTTTCCCCAGCTCCAAGGTTCAGACACACCTCCAGCCCAGTTAGGCCAATCTGGCACCTCTGCCATCACTAAGGAAGGGAATTTGAAGTTTGTTGGAGACTGAAAGGAAGGCTGAGATGGAGGCAACCATGCAGACCTGCGGCCAGGAAAAGATAGAAAGTGCGATGCTAGACCAGAGACGTCCTTGCAGCCTGTGATAAGCAGAGACCGCATGATAGAGGGGATGAGAGCTGGAGACTCTGAGTTAGAGGGAGTGAGCAGTTTAGACCCCAATCCAGAGAAGCTGAACTGGGATTGCAGCGCCTGTCGGAGTGGCCCCTGCAGGGCTGCTTGGTGTGTGGGACACCCCGAGCTTGAGCAATGGAGGACTGTTGAGTAGTACTTCTCCTCAGAAGTGGCAAGAGACATCAGGAAAGGACTGACTGCACCCTGCATGCCCTGCCCCCAGCACTGCTTATGGGGGAGGAAGTATGACACCGGGCCAAGAGAGAAAGGGTGTGGGAAAGGTGATCTTAAAGAACTGGTTGCACTTCCATTATTTGTCCTACTCTGTATTATTTTTTTGTTGAATATTTCTGTTATTATTTTTTAGTTTGAGGTAGATTAAGTTTCACCCCAAGCTGAGTAGCCTTGTCTGTTTTGTCCGGGATCATAAGCAGCAATTAAACCCTCCCTGTCCTTTGGAATTTCCAGAGTCATAGAATCATAGAATCGTAGAATGGTAGGGTCTGTGGTACTTAAGTCTAATAGCGGTCTTTTGTCCTTGGATGAGCCTGAACCATGACACTGTGTGACCTGCTCTGTGAGGTCCTGCTCTGGCAGGGAGGTTCGACTAGATGATCTTTTCAGATCTCTTCCAATCCTTAAGATTCTGTGTTTCCTCCTCCTTCCCACCCCTTCTTCCTGGATTCAGCTCCCAGCCCCCAATATCTCTACCTCCTACCTCCTCAGCAGCACAAGGGGACCAATTGGGGAATGTAGTCAGTCTGTTACAGGTAGTCTCTGATGATTCTTTCTTATCAGAGGAGGTGGACTCCTCACATTGTCCCCCTACTCTAACATGGCAAGGCCTCCCACAGGATATAGTTCCTAATATAATTCCTAATTTCTCCTGAGTGAGTTCTTCCTAAGGGCTGCAGCTACTCACAGACTCATCCAGTGTGGTCTCCTCCATGGCTGGCACAACTTGAAGCACATTCTGCTCAAGTGCCACTTTCCCACAGAGTCACAGCCCCTCTGGGCACAGTCATGCCCTCTGCCATGGAGTCCTCCACAAGCTGCCACCAGCTCTCACCTCCATGGGTTGCAGGGATACAACCACTGTCTCACCATGGGAGGCAGGGGAGTCTCTGCTCCAGTACACCTCTTCCTTCCCTCACTGACCTTGGTGTCCACATGGTTGTTCTCTCACTACTCCAACTCCTTCCAACACCTCCCTGCAAGAATAACCCTCCTCCTCTAGCTGCTTCTTCTTAAAAAGTATTGTGGAGCTGCCTAGTTGGTTTTGCCCCAGAGGTGGGTCTGACTTAGAGATAAGGAAAGTTTCAAGCAACTTCTTACAGGAGCCAGCTTTGCAGCCTCTTCCCCATTACCAGAAATGGCTCCACACAAATGCATGACATACCAAAACCTCTTCTCTTAAAAGTGAATACAGAAACTCGTTTATAAGCACTTAGACTATTTTGAAATATTGCTGTAATAAAGATGTATTTGAAGTTAACTACAATATATTTTAAGTCTTCAGAAATTAGAAAATAATGTCCAGTTCTAATTGGTTTCAGAGCAAACATTCAATATTTGCTTTGACATTAGAAAGACGGCAGATTTTTTTCTAACATTTTGTGGCTTAAAATCTCAATGAGTTTGCCAAAGGATCACATTACATAAACTCTGAGTATATCATGTAATGTACTCTTTTGCAATAATAAAGAGTGCTTTTTTTTATATGAGACCATTTTTGCCAGCTGTGCTTGTTTTACAAACTTGTAAATTAATAAGACATTAATATTTCCCTTGTATTTTTAAACTCTATTTATAAAAACTTCAAAACACAATTCTGCTAATGCTGTTCCAGTTTCAGATTCGTTAGTCTGACTTTCCATTACAGACTCTTACTCTGAAAACCACACAATAAAGTTGTGCTTAGGTATTAACATTAGCTTCAGATTGCTTTCTAAGACTAACCGTAAACTATCTCTAAGCCAGGACCAAATAATAAAAAATTAATAATAAGCATAATAATAAGCATAAAGTCTCCCCATTGTTTGTTCCTGTAAATTGTATAAAACAAAAAGCAGCCTGTTTCATAAACCACATTTTGAAGAGAGACTATATAAAATTTAGTTTTATTCTTCTGTTCATTTTCATGAAAAAAAAGGATTCATTCCTTTTGAAAATTTGTTACTATGAATGAGTATCCATTGATTGGACCCACATGCCTACAAGTAGAATTTGCTGCTCATAATGACTTGCGGAATCAAACTCTATAACTCAAAGTTATAAAGAAGGTATGTTTATTCGGCGCCGGGCGCACGGGGGGGGGGGGGGGGGGGGATCGCTCCACCACAAACCTGCGCACCCGACTTGGCAATTTGCTTGACTTATATTGTTACAAAGTTACAAAATCATATGATGACATTATCCACCTAGACAAAGACACAACCTGTCCCCGATTTCGCATGTAAATTAGGTCTTTCCTTCCTTTCATTTGCGTGATGGTCTTTGGGGCCTTGGGAGATGAACGCTGATAAGTCCTGAGACTTTCTCACCTCTAATCTTCAGATATCCCTTGGCCCTTCGCAGAACCAGTTTCTGCCCTCAAGGAAGTTGGAGGACCCCGGAGGTATTGTGTGAGGAGATAAGCGTGACCTTTTACAGCTTGTGTGAATTTTGTCCTGTCCGAAAAATAAGCTTTATACTATTGTGATAAGTTAGTATAAGGTTTATTAGCACACGTTAGTATAAAGCTCTACATCAATAACTTACTACAATCCATCTGTTATAGTATACATATCTTTAAATCAACCAGTAACATACTCTCTTCTTAAGGTTGGTCAGGTGAAGACGTATAAGGGCAGTTTACAAAATACATATGAACTGCAAAGCAAGCTGGATACCCACAAATCTATGGGTCCAGACAGAATCCACTCATGAGCGCTGAAGGAGCTGGCTGACATTGCTAAACTGCTCTCCATTATTTTTGAATGATCATGGACTACTGACGAGGTGTCTGAGGATTGAAGGAAAGCCAAAGTCACTCCAGTCTTCAAAAAGGGCAAGAAAGTGGACTCAGGAAACTGCAGGCCAGCCAGACTCACCGCCATTCCTGGAAAGGGGATAGAACAGCTCATCCTCAATGTCATCTCTAAACACTTAAGGAAAAGAAAGTTTCCAGGATAACTGAACATGGATTCACCAAGGGAAAATCCTGCTAACAAACCTGACAGCCTTCTATGGCTGTTGACTGACCTGAAAAACTTATCTACACAGGAATGCAGATAAGCCAGGCACTTCTTTATTATGCAGCGCTGGGAAATCACAGGGGATATACAGCTCAAACAAAAGAATCACATTTGCCAACACAAGCATGCATAAAATGTCCATCTATCAATTTAGCCCTTCACCTTGATTGGTTCCCAACAAACACAAACTTTCAAAAATCACAGTGATTGGTCAAAAAAAGATATCAGTCCCTTTGTTTTAGTAACAACTAAGGTAACAGCCAAGGTAACCTAACAAATACATTTACCAGGGTCTTGTAGCTAAGGTAACAGGTCCCCATCAGGTGTGGTATGTAACTCTTGCAGTTTGATCCTTATGTGATTCAAATGAATACTTACTTAATCAATAGGTGTTGAGCTATTTGCAAGTGCTTAGCTAATTGATTGAACTATTACTAGGTGATTAACAAGTGCTTAACAAGTGCTTGACTACTTATTGTGATGATAAGTTGTTAACTAAAATAATTGTGTATCTGCAACATGGCCAGCTGGCTAGATGAGGGAAGAGCAGTGGATGTCATCTGTCTTGATTTCTGCAAAGCCTTTGACTCAGTTTCCCATAACATACCCACAAGAAAGCTCCGGCAGTTTGATGAGTGGATGGTGAGATGGATCAAGAGCTGGCTGAATGACAGAGGATGGTGATTAACAACACCAAGTCTACTTGGAGGCCTATGGCCAGTGGTGTTCCACAGGGATTGGTTCTGGGGCCAGTCTTGTTTAACATCTTCATCAAACACCTGGATGAGGGGACAGAGTGTAGGGGTTCCTCATAAACACTTATAAATACCTGAAGGGTGGGTGTTGACAGGCTGGGGTAAGTCTGTTTTCTGTCGTGCCCAGGACAAGGGTAATGGACACAAGTGGAACATGGGAAATTCTACTTGAATATGAAGAGAAACTTATTTACCGTTACAGTGAGGGAGCACTGGAACAGTGTGTCCTGAGAGGTTGTGGACTCTCCTTCTCTGAAGATTTTCAACATCTAACTGGATGCATTCTGTTATCTGATCTAGATTAACCTGCTTCTGCAGGGGGGATGAACTAGATGGTCTCTAGAGGTCCCTTCCAACCTGTACCATTCTGTGAACATAAAAAACAGTATGTGCCTAATATTGCAGATTTTACTTTTCTTAGCTATCCAAACTTTCTAGAACCCTTTTTATTTCTGCAATTGTGCTCATAAGTGCCAGCAACTGTTTCAATAACTACTTTCAGAATACTTATAGTACATTCCAGGCTTCTGTTTAGATTATTTTCTTTTCTAAAAATGTGGGGTTTTTTCCAATATAAATTTGAGAACATGATATGGGGAAACAATCCCTTCAAGAATCTTAGGTTAAAATGCAACAATCCTTTGCACATTCTGGGAAAAACAATTGTTAATTTGTAGACTAAAAGAAAGTCAGAGAATTTGACACCATTACAAATTTGTTCTTGTGTGTCTGTTATCTTTCTTGATACATCAAAACTACCATTACTATCAATGCTGAAGCAAGATTCTCATTAATCAACACCTGATAATATTATGCAATTACATATTTTCAAAGTAGTACTATTCCAAACTTTGTTTATTAAAAACTCAAGTAATTTGAGCTACCAGACTAAGGCTTCATTTAAGAAATGAGCAAGCTCCACCAGATCATCTTCTGGTTTGTGGAGTCTGAGGAGCTCCCTTGACTCCTCTGATTGAGGAAATTTCTCTAAATTCTGCTCAGATCTGTAGACATAACTCCTAGATCAGTTTTAAAGAAGAAAGAAAGAAAAAGAATGAGCTTAATTATTCAGATGTTCCATGGAATACACTATGAGAGTCCAGTTCCCCAACGGCTTTTGTGTATAAATTTGATGAAAGATGATACTGACTCAAACATTGACTTTTAATTACAAGAGGGAGCACTCAAGAAACACCTTGTGATATCTAGAGAAAATCACATCTGTTTATGACTTCAGACTTAGTTAGCAAATATCAGCTAGAGACTTCACATTTCCGAGCTTTTCTTCAGAACTACGATACCCATGTCAAAAGTCATCCTACCTAATTTTTAATTGCAGTATTTAAGCTAAGTATCTAGTCACCCTTCACTTATCATAGAATCATAGAATGGTAGGGTTGGAAGGGACCTCCAGAGATCTTACATAAGCCTAAGTACTCTCTGGACGTATCTCTCTGTCTCCCTCTGAAGGGAATGGAAGGGACAATTATGCTGATTTGACTCCTGATTAAATATCCTGCTTAAAAGTCTAACAGTAGCTGTGATAAACTTTGACCTTCAGACTTTTCTACACACAGAATTTTGCTTACAGAAATTAAATTCTGGAAGAACTTAATTTCTGAATTTTCAGAGTACAATTACACTATCATGTTTTGCTTTATACTGTCACGTAAGTAACTAACATTATTCTATGGACGCTAAATTCTCTTCTGTTTTGGCCAAGAAGTTTCTTATCTACTCTCCTGTTCACAACTCTCCATTTGCACTAATGACTCTGCTATTCCTGATCTCACTTACTTTCAATTTCATCCTACAATTTCTGCTTTCCTTGTCCACTCATTCTCTGCAGCTTTTTCTTTACAACATAGTCAAAAAATAGCCCCACTGAGCCCATCAGTCAACCCACTTACTATACTTTAGACCCTTTCTCCACGCACTTCCTAGCTTCATCACACACTTCCAAACTCCCTTCCAGGGACTCGGTATTAGCACTCATATAGCTTTCACTCCATATACAACACCGGTGCATCTTTTACTATGAATTCCAACAACCTCTCTGTCACCAAGAGTAACTTCACTCTCATCTTTCCCAGCATGTCATTTGTTTGTGTGCTGTAACAAAGACTCGCTGTAAATCTTGATACTGTATGCTCGTGCAGCTTCTGCTCATGAAATCTCTTTAGAGAGCTTCTGCAGCTTAATTTTCAAGTGATCTTCCTGCAAGGGACTGGAGAGAGCTCGGGGGTTTTTTTGTCCTTTTCTCCTCCTGAATCTTACCTTTGAGTAATCTTTTCTGCTATTACAAATTCAGCAGTCATCTCTAGATGGAAACATGCAGATGTAGCTTTCCACTCCAAACTCACCCCTCAGCCAAACTCGTGTTTCAGCCTGTCTTCCTGCTATCTTGTCATGTCTAATCATCAACTAGGCTACCATCCTAATATTACCCTCCAGTCATTTCTCCCACATCCTTTCTGAACTAACAATGATAGCAGCACTATTCTTTCAATAGACATATACAAGGCATCAGAGCTCATACATGGGGCCTTAAATATTCAGATAATTTTGTTGTCTAATATATAATGGTTTTGCCTCAAACATATAGTCTCTGCTGCTCACCGATGGAGTTTATAAGCTCATCAAGGTTTTTACTACCATTTTTCTATTACAGTTATATCCACACAGTAGTCTATGGCCTTGACTAATACAGATCTGTGCCTTGGAACTGTATGCATAGATCATCTTCCTAGAAAGCAATTTTCACTCTTCTTTTGCAGTCTTCCCTACACATTAAATACAAGCTTCTTATCTTCACTCTAAAGAACTTTATATTCTTTCCCAGATGCTATTGGAGGCAATGGAAAACTGTGCATAGATGGTTATTATGGTGAGGTGAGGTGAGGTGAGCTGAGGTGAGGTGAGGTGAGGTGAGGTGAGGTAGCAAGTAGTATCAAACCTGAGGTCTGCCTCTCAGTGCTGTTTGCTAGTGCAAGCAAATAATACTGTCATAAAGCTCACATTCACGTGGATTCTGGACAACTCAGAGCAAAATGAGCTGGACTCTGCTTCAAATAGGAGCAAACACTATTTGAAATGGGAAAACAATCCTTTTGTGTCCGTTCACAATGTACTGTGTAAATACAAGGCAGTATGAGAAGGAGGAAAAGGATACACTAAAATGTCGATAAACTAGTAAATTAAAGTAGGCAATAATCTCTTGCAGAAAAACAATTATTATATGTTCATTCTTCTCTCTCAGATGTCAAATTACTTTCAGGTATACTTATTTCTTTGTATTTTCTGAAAAAAAAATACATTGAATATATTTTGAAATAGGCTTTTTACGGTTTTAGAAATTATATTAAAATGCCGTCACCTTTCCCTCAAGAAGATTTCCCCTATGTCTTTGAGATTACTGTCAATATTCTAGAATACCTTTAATAGCAATTTCGTCTGGATACATTGACAGAATCCAACACTTGCAAAGCAGCTGCCAAAACTGTTGTATGAGACTATGTTACTCTTCTGGTGAGGTGTTTCTAAGACTCTCTCATATTTAGCATTTTAATCTTCTACAAAATCTTAGCCCATCACATATTACATTAAAAAAAAAGAAAGATTATGCTTAAAATGTGAAATGCTCTACACTTAACTTTCTTGTACTATATTCTCAACACACAGAATCCACTATGTCATATATGTATGTAATGCTCTATAGCGGTCCAGTTACAGCTGGACCTTATTCCAGTCAAACTAACATGCCTAAAACGCTAGTGCCATGATATATGGAGTGGTGTGTTTTGTGAATGCCATGTAGTTGCTGTATCATGGGTGATTTAATGATATTAATTCACACACACACAAAAAAAAAAGTGAGAACATACTCTTTAGAAAAAGATTACTGAGAAAATACAGCTGACCTTCTTTCTCACACATTAACAACCCATATATGAATATACAGTGAACCTAGTTAACAATTTCATTATCATATTGAAATTTTAAATCTTATTTATGCAAGATAAAGACTCAAAAATATATATTAAAGAATTTCTTGGTAGCCTTAAAAATCTTTAATGAAACTAGTTATTTTGACTTTTAAGACAGAACCAAAAAATTAGCTCTTTTACTGCAGACTTATTTTATTATTTCTGTACTTTTAAATTTTTTAGACTTACTGGCTATTGCCCATGTTATGTAACAGGTTGGAATATGCTCTTTAGTGCAGTTCACTGCATTTGAATCCTAGGTGATCACATCCTTCTGTTACTATAGACCTGGGAGTCTTGATTGATAATAAACTAAACATGAGCCAGCAATGTGTCCTCATGGCCAAGAAGGCCAATGGCATCCTGAGATGCATCAAGAAAAGTGTGCCCAACAGGTCAAGGGAGGTTCTGCTCCCACTCTACTCTGCCCTGGTGAGGTCTCATCTGGTGTCCTGTGTCCAGTTCTGGGCTCCTCAGCTCAAGAGGGACAGAGAACTTCTGGAGAGAGTCCAGCACAGGGCCACCAAGACTATCAGAGGACTGGAGCATCTTCCTTATGAGGAAAGGCTGTGAGACCTGGGGCTGTTCGGCCTCCAGAGACTGAGGGGGGCCTTCATTAATACTTACAAGTAATTGAAATGTGTATGTAGAGGATGGGGCAGCACTTTTTCTTTTTGTAGTCCCCAGTGAGAGGTCTAGGGGTAATGGACAAAAGCTGGAACAGAAAAGTTCCACTTAAGAAAAAACTTCTTTACTGTGGGGGTGAGGGAGCCCTGGCACAGGCTGCCCAGGGAGGGTATGGAGTCTCCTTCTCTGGAGTTTTTCAAAGCCTGCCTGGATATGTTCCTGTGTGACCTGATCTAGATGGACCTGTTTGAACAGAGGGGGTAGACTGAATGACCTTTAGTGGTCCCTTTCAATCCCCATCATTCTGTGATTCTGTGATTCTGTGAAATAGAATGATCTTGGAAAGTGCTTCCTACTTAAAATTGACTCAGTGTTCAGCTACTCTTTGAGCATTTAAATCTCAGAAATATTTCTGAATTTAATGTCTATTTTAATGTATATGAAAAACAGAAACTGGAAAGATGATTTTGTGGTGAACTCCAGCGTGGGACATTTATTTGAAATGTGTAATGAGCATTGTTTTCTTCTGCGCTCCATCACAAAGTATTTAGTACTTCCTATATCCTTTTATAAACAATTTCATTAGCTCATATGTCCGTTTCAATTTCTTCTTGTATGATGCCAGTATTTTCTCTTACTATAGACATGCACAGAGACAAGTGAAGAACAGGATGCTAATGTCAGCTAGATAGTTTAAAGTTTTACTATAAATTTTTTAAAATAATATTTTTTTCCTTTTTTTTTAAAAAAAAAGAAAGGAAGCAAGCCAAGAACAGATGCTTTGCTGTAAGTAAAAGGAAGCTCCTCTGTGAGAATTTAGTGCACAAGTTGCTATATGGGAAGCTACATCTCACAGAACACCTTCTGGTTTTGTTGTCCTCAATATCTAGTTAATATTATTGCAACTTTCATCCTGTGAAATTTCTTATATTTTTAAACTTGGTTGACAAAATGTCAACAATTAATTGAAATGGCAAAATTTACTTACTATCATTTTCAATACAAAACACAATGCTTATTTCATTGCATCTTTACTGTCCATACAAGTGCAAGTGTCTCAAATAATTGCAAATTTCAGTAAGAAATATGACTTACATGAGTTGCCTCCAGGATCAAGGCCACATGTAGCTGCAAGATGGTCAGCAGCGCTGCTACCACATCACACAAGACTGGAGAGCGCCAAGATAATGGGAGGCAAACTGGACTCAGTCATAACCCCCTTTTTCCACTCAGTACTGTTTTGCAACATATTGTGTCCCTCAAATTGTTTTGCAACATATTATGTCCTACAAATACATGCTGTCTTGTCATGTCCACACACAGGCAGCTGTTCTCACATTGAGAAGATGGTCCAGAAAAATGTATTCAAACACTGAGAAAGCATGCCAAAATATCTGAGTGAAATACTGACATAAAAGGAAGAAAGGTCATAACAAAGCATCAAAGTATGAAAGTGTTATACAGGGCAATGCCTCAAAGCACCCTGATTGTGACAAGCTGACAAGAAAAATCTTGACTTAGAATGAATTTAAGTAAAAAAATAGTATGACAAAGAGCCAATGAACCAGCTGTGAGGCATTGTGATTTCAAACTCTAGAAGACTATTGAGGTTTAAAAAGATGAAAGTAACAAAAATACAAAAAGAACAAAATTTCATCAGTGACAGAGTAAGAAGAAAACAAAATTGTTAGATGAAGAAGGACCAGAAGTATGTCATCAGGGTCTACAAGAAATTTTCAAAGCATGTTATTTCAGTGTCCAGAGGAAATGGAATGGAAAATTGAAGTTATGACCCAGGCTATACAGGCAGCGAACAATTCTAATTGATGTGAGGCCATGCTGGCACTCGTTGGAGTCACAGAACTGCAGCTGGTTTCCTGATCCTACTTCTGTCTTTCAATCAGTTTGGCATAAAAGATCAAGCCAAAGGGAAGCACTTCTTCGTCTTCCTCAGAAGACCTTTCCTTACTGAGTTTCTGATTCCAATTTTACACTTGGTATAAAGATCATATTCTGTAACTTTTGGCTTAGTAACAGGGGAAGCGGGTTGCAGTGAAGACCCGGTAAAGAGTTTTTGGACACGGAATGCGAGTCAGGAGGTGTATGAGTGATACAAGATGGAGGCGACCACGCAGACCCTTCAGCCAGAGAAGGAGGAAGGAAGGAGAAGCAATAGACCAGAGACCCCTCTGCAAGCTGTGGAGAGAATGCAAGCTGTGCCCCTGCAACCTATGGAGATCCATGGCAGGACCGAGAGTTACCAGCAGCTCCATGTGAGTGAGCCCGGACGGGCGAGGGACTGTGTGAGGAGACGGCCATGGCCCAGGTCGTGTTGGAGAGCCTGCACGCCGCAGAGCAGCCCCACACGAGAGGCAAAAAGGAGCCTTTGGAATAGGTGCACGTCAGAGCAGCCTGTGCAGGCCTGCCGTGTGTGTGTTACCCCATGGACTTGCAGGGAAGATGGGCGCAGAGCCCACCTATCCTGAGAAGGGACAAATGGCAGAAGCTATCAGGAACAGACTGAAACCCCCACTGCCTGCCCCTCCGAACCATTTAGGGGGGGACAGGGTAAAAACCCCGGGATCAGGGCTCTGAGCCCGGGAAGAGGGGAGGTGTGGCAAGAAGGTGTTCTTAAAAAGGCTGGTTGGACTCTTCATTAATGTATTACTCTGTGTTGTTTCATTTTGGTTATGTTTTGGGTTTTTGGGGTATGTTTTAGTTGATGTTGCATTAAATTATTTTCTGTTTTCTTCCCCAAACAGAGTGGCCTGGTCTGTTTTGTCCTGAACCTTAAGCGGCAATTAAGCCCTCCCTGCCCTCGAGCAATTCTCAGCCACTTCGGTACTTGAGGCTAATCGTGGTCTTTGTTCCCTGATGGGCCTAAACCATGACACTTTTAAAAACATATTGACAGCATTGAGTGCATCACATCCAAGACTGCTTTATATGCCAACATAATCAGATACAGCTATTTCTTATGTAGAACACTATAGCTGCTTGCTACAGTTCAGCATTAGTGGTAGTAAAAAACAAAGAATACTCTATGATGGTCAGCTGACTGTAGGTAGAGTGAATAGAACTGTTCAAGTCAGAAATTTTCCAAGCAGCTGTGGGGAACACCTTTCAACCGCAGTCAGAGGCAAAGCATTCTCAGCAACTGTATGTTTAACCTGAAATTCATCTCCTCTTGGAACAAAATACTAAGCTATGAAGAGATAGGTTCAAAGGAATTTCAGTTGACTTTTTTGGATCCTAGTGAAACTTGCCTGACACTGATCAGTACTGCTTTCTGAAACATCCGAAGTAGAATTCAAGAGTTTTACTTTGAAGGACTAGCCTGGACTGATTCCATTTGCATGTAAGACTTGATAAAAATTACAGTCAAAGGTGATTTAGCTACAGTTCACCTACAGGAGATTCCTGAGCACCAGTTAGAAATCAAGCATTAAAATATAACAAGATCTAAATGCCAGATCCTGCAGATAAAATGCACTACAGAGACAGCTTACAACAATTTTGTTTAAATATTCAGACTTCAACACAGAATTCCAGGAACAACAGTGCCATCCAGGGGCCAGCTAATTGTTTGTGAGCTTCCAAAGAATTTCCTGAAACCAATTTTATTTGTAGAAGTTAAAAGGTTTTTGTATTTAAAATAATTTCCCAAATATTTTCAAATATGACCTCAATTCTTTTGAACATTGCAACAGAAAAACAGCAATGTGGAACAACAACTGATTCATTCTCTAGACATGCTAAGACTTGCTTACATTTAGGTACGAGTTTCGTGAAAATTCCGTCTCAGTAAAATGAAAAACATTTTTAAGTATTTAAATCAACAATTCCCTCTAGCACAATAAACTGGAAATAACAGGGAAAAGTTATGATGAGCCTTTGCCAAACTTTTCAAACTGAGCTCTTGCAATGTCCAAACCACCAGCTCAGCCTCACCTCACTACAACTACTTAAAATGAATTGTATATCTAAAATTTTACAAAGCTAAAGCTTTAGACTTAATGTCTGCAAAATCCATCCAGTGTCTCCTGCAAAAATTAAAAACTTCAAATGAAAACGGAAATAGTTTTTGTGTTATAGAGAAAAAGAAGGGGCTGGGGGGGGGGCGAGATGGCACTGTTCACCATTGGCGTATGTAATGGTTTTTTTAGGCTTAGTTCCATAAAGGCAGCAGCAAGGTGAGAAAACCAAGAACCCCAGATTATTTCGGAGAGGCAGATGTCTCTCGAGTTTAAGGACTCAGAGGTGTACCTCTTTCCAGGTCTCTGATTCAGCCATTTGACGATACAATGTGGCTGCCTGAAGCGACACGCAGTAGTGCCAAGCTCCCAGCCGACCCCTTTTTCAAGGAGCTACGCATGCTGCACAGCTCAGACACGTCCGGCCCGGAATTCTCTCCCTGCCCACGGCGCTGACCGCCCGTGGCAATCAGAAGACACCCTTCTTTGCCCCCAGTTCTAAAATGAATGGCCCCTGCGCCAGCCGCGCCCCCCGTGCTAAAGGCGGGAGCTCCGCCGCGCCTCACGACCCGCAGAGCGCTGCGGGGCGGGACGGGGCGCAGCGGGAGGACCGAGACCAGCGAGATGCGGCCTAGAGCGGCTCTGCCCACCGAGGGTCAGCCTGGCGCGGAGGCGACGCGGCGCATGCGCGCGGTTTCGTTTTACGCTGTCCGTGCGACGGCGTGGGGAGAGCACGGAGGGGAGGTGGCGGTGGCGGCCGGGCCGGGGCCGGGGCGCGGCGCGGCACGACGGACGGCGCGTGTAGGGGTCGGCACCATGGCTCCTGTGCTGAACCTCAACAACGAGGTGAGCCACCCACGCTGCGCCCTCTGCAGCGGCGGTCGGAGCAAGCTGGGAAGGGTGGCGGATGGGGAGGCGTGAGAGGGCCTGGCGAGGCAGGTGGACACAGCGCCCGTCGGTGGGGCCGGGGCACCGGGAGGGGAGGGAAGGCGGGCAGAGCTGAGCAGCGCCGTGTCACCATTCGAGCGGCTCGGGACGCAGCCGACTCGACCTTCCCCAGGGCCTGCGTGGCTGCCGGGAACAGTGGGGAAGGCCCCAGGGCGGTCACACCGTGTGGCCTCAGATTGCTGCCGCCGGTCCGCCTGGGGAGCGCGGCGCACCGTGCTGGCCCTCGACGAGGGTGCTGCGGAACGACGACGGAGATCTGTACGGCGAGGGTGGATTACCTTTAGGGGGACGTTACGCAATTACTCACAGGCGTGCTTTGCGTTAACATCCCGACGTGGAATGTGGTTCCACCGTCGTGTCCTGCCATGTCTTTCTGCAGTGGTGTTGGCAGTGAAGTTTTACACGTGATTCTAGCAAACCTACCGAAATCTAACTCCTGGATAGCAAAGCTACTGTATTGCCTTTTTTTTTCTTGGAGGTGGAGAGAGCTGAGAATGAGAATTTGATGGGTTAAAGCTAATTTTCTCTTGTTTTGTAGGAAGTTGGTGGTTTGTGTTTCTTTCAAGTGTTTTTTCCTTCTTTATACTGTGAATTAAGTTAGTTTGGTGTGTTTAGCTTGTGATGAGGTTTCAATATACATTTGCAGGCCATTATGTACAGTAAGTCTGACTCAATTAAACTAGCCTCTTTTGTTGCTACGACATGTAAGGAATAGCACAGTTCTCCTGGACGTGTGTTGTATCGGCATCTGCAGATGGCATTGTGCACTTCCAGGATTCCTAGCTATTCACAGTATGGTTAAAGTTGCTACTTGTCATCAGCAGAACCAGAAGGACAGATTATACTAGTGTTCTCAGATTACACTTGTATTTGAAATGAACTTTATGTTCTAGGCATATAGTAACCCTGACAGAAGCAGATTTGCAAGCCAAGAATTTAGTGAGAAGTAGTCTATTGGAAAAAAACTACTCTCATATTACAAACAATATAGATAATTACAAGGTGACAAATATAAGGTCAAACCTGAATGATATCATGCTGAAATATACCAATGAATCGCTAAAGAAAGAAGAGTATTTAATTCATTTTTGAAGCAGGGATTTTTTTCATTGATGAAGTTCAGGTGATCTTTCACCAAAGAGATACTCATGTGACAAGGAATGATAAAAGAACTGAGGAGTGACCAAGTAGTTTTTCAGAAAAAAATAAAATACATAGAATTTCTGTATAAAAGATTGAAAAATTTCAGTAAGGACACTGAGGATGCTGTTCCTTGTAATTCAAACGTTATATTATGCTAAGAAGAAACTGGAGGGAGGAGCTTTCGTCAGAGCTTGTCCATCCTAGACATAAAATAATAGAGACTGAAATCCTGGATGCCACCTCATCAAGAACAGAAGCTGAGGCTGGCTAAGAGTAGAGTGCTGGCCTAATGTGAACAGGTAAAACAGTTTTTGTGTTTCTACACCTGTGCCTTTTCATAAGCATCAAACCTGTATTGATTACTGTAGACTAATCATAAAAAATGTTGTTACCAATACCTGGATATTGTCTGCATATTTATTACCAAGATGTGTTTGTAAGGTTTACTGATAAGAAGTACTTATTTTCTTGGATTTTTTCTTGTATATTCCTTCAGTCTGCTATGGGAAAGATCTGTAACTACAAAACAGCTCTACACATCATATCTTTGGCATCTAACAATCAGCCAATGCTAGGGATCATACAAATTTCTTTTCCCATCAGGCTGTATCAAATAGGTGTGATGGTAGATGTTGCAGAAAGAACGTTGTAACCCTTGTGTAGTTGATGAACTTGTTTGTCTTAGCTACATTTACAATACTTCCCGTATAAGGCCTTGTAAATTCAGCTGTACTATGCTTATATGTTCTAGGTTTTAATTCGGGCAAAGGTAGACTTCTGCTATTAATTAACATAAATTATAATGGTCTGATAAATTATGGAGTTTTAAGAAATTCTGTGATTATAGGTTTCAAAGTTTTTAACCTTTTTTTTTTTTTAATGTGAAGAACAAATAGTCTAAGACCAATGTTTCTCAGTAACACAAACTGGAATCTTTTTTAATGTTAATTGACCTTTGTTTTCATTACTTCCTGTTATGAGTTTGGTACTGCTAACCAAGAAAACTATTAGTTATTGACATGCAAAGAGTTCTTTATTCTAGACTATCCATAGCAATCTCATAAACTGCATTTTCACAGGTAAAAGTTGCAGACCACCTACTTTGTATGGATAATATATACTTGTTCAGCTTAATTCTAAATGGGAGGGATGATTACTTAACACTTGAGTAAGTAGCTTCAGTTCAGTCTATTTCAGTGGCAGGAGTTGTTCTGGTAATTACTGTCCTGGTGAAAACAAAAACCACACACTCCTAACAGAAAGATTTGTTAGTGTAAAAATCAAGCCTTTGCTTGCTGTGTTATAATTAAGTAAAGTGTATATGTGTTTTGAAATTAAAGGACATTTAAATGGGTGATGTTTTAGCTTGTAATCACCGAAGAAACTCAAAACTTGAATGTTATTATTAACAAATACCTAATCCTCCAACTAAATGAGACAAATAAAGGGCTGTGGTGTGTGTCTCCTTTCTGGCATATTTTGAATTCATTGGCTAGTTTCAAAGAATTTGAAGGAGAATAGACACCTCAAAAGTTAGGTTTTTAAAAATTAACATTTGTTTAAAGAATAATGCCTCCATGAAACAACATCTTCCCAATTGTTCTAATAGGGAATGAAGAATGCAAATACCATAGTGTTTAGGTGACATTACATATGAGATTTGAATTTACTGTGCAGTGGTAAGGATCCTGGATGAAAATAAGGGAATTGCAATTCTTGCAATGAGGTGAAATAAAGACAGAAAAACATCAGAAATCACTGGTAATTATTCATCTATTCACCAAATAATTAATTTAGATATTATGTTAATCATTTATTTTATTCTTTGAATTAAAGTTGTTTGTATCAGTGTAACAGCTTCAGAAACTCAGATTATTTCAATATTAACAAATAGATGTTATGTTGAAAGTGTATAATTGTTCTTTTTTTTTTTTCTGATTACAGATATACCTAGATAATAACATAAAAAAAAATGAACATCTTGGCAGAATCTGCAAATTAGCATGGTCCAGTAACTTTAAGGAGTTGAAAACTTTCCATTTTACTGCTGGCAAATAACATGGTACAGATTCAGTGTGACTATGTAAAGAGTTAAAACGCACAAACGTTTTTGTAATTCAGACATCCCATTCCTGTATAGGATCATTGCATTTTGATTTCTCTGCCCAAAGAAAGAGGGAGAAGAAAGTAAAACCTGCAGAAAGTTACAACGATGTGAAGCAGTGAGGACTCAAGTTTTTGAGAAGAATGGGAAAATTCAAATATTTCTTACCATTTTATACTCATCACATTCTCTTACACAAGGCGAAACATGTAGAATGAAAAAATTGCAATTTTGCAATTATTATATATCAAGTACATACGATCTTGCTTTTGCAGGGTTTGTATTAAAACTGATTATATTTTTGTCTCATGTTTAATTTGCAAGCATGCAGGCTGAGGGAATCTTTCAAAAAAAATTTCTTCCTTATGTATGTTTGCATTTTTTAAAAGCTTTCTAAGAATTTTCAAGTGTCTTATCACAGAAGAGCTTCCACAGTTAAACTTTTCTGGAAGTGTTTGCTAGATGGCAGCACTTAATCATCAACTGCCACAGACAAGGACAAGTTTAAAGGGAAATGGCTCATGTTTAATGTGAAAAATTATCGTTGTTTATCAACAGTTTACAATAATAGTAACAGAAGCTTTTGAATGAAGACCAACTCATATTTGTGGGTGTTTTCAGCATCTGTGCTTCTTAAATTATGTTCCATTTTTACAGATGTTGATATTGTGTGGTTAAAGCAAACACAGTTACCTCTCTGCCTTTCTTTTTCTGTTTTTGGAATGAAATTCTACTTACAACTACCTTAAGGATTTAAGCTGCAGAAACCCCTTAAAACTAATACAAAAATTTCTTTATGCAAATGATGTCTCTATGAATTGTTTTAAAAGTAAGTGTTCTACCATGTATCTGCAAAAATACTGTAATGGCAGAAGTTTAATATAAGACATCATATTATGTAAAGCAAATTTAAATCCTCTCAGAGTGGAGAGTTGCTTATGTCTGTGGGATGTACAAATTCAATTTTCCAAATTCATTTGCATATGGAACTTCAGTATCACGTGAATTTTTTGCCATAAATTTGTATTTAATAATGAACTGCACACATACAAAATTGCCTTCTATAAAAAAGTTACAGACATCTTACTGAATTACAAATGTAGAGCTTTAGTTATAGAAGTTTTATTTACCACAGTGATTAGAGAACTTAACACTTAAGCCTTCTTTCTTCGATGTTTTTTAAACATGCTTTCCACTACAATGAACACGGTGTTGTGAGCATTCAATTTTTTAGTTGATTATGTCCAAATAGGTTGTATTATGTGAGGTGTGTTTTGATATTTTTAAGTGCATTTCTGGACCTTATTTACCAGTGATAAGATAGCTTCCTAGATGGAAACTCTGAGCATAGTAGTGACTGAGTGCTGTAGGGATTAAAGGTGTTTAAAGCAGTATGAAATACTGGGCAGCCAGCCCAGGGTGCTAGTGATCCAGGCTTCTCTTTGAAGTAAATTAACTACCGCCAAAGCTATCCACTGGGCTGTGTAGGAATCTGAGAATTCCTTTAGGGCAATTAATATTCCTGCGTGCTGAGTTTATAGCTTCCTAAAGGAAAGGTGCAGCATGAGGTAAAATATCTCACAAGTTATCTGGTATTCAACTGAGCTGTGGTCTTGCTGCTCATAATTCAAGATATCATGCCTTTCTTTAAGGCACACCTCTGATAGAGAAACTGGTGTATTTTGTAATTAATGGCTTAGTTAAAAAACTTTCCAGTGGCTGATAAAACTGGTATATAGGTTCCCCCAGTCTGAGTTGAATCCTATGATCTCCGTGACCAGCAGAGAGCACTGGTCACAAATACTGACAAATGCTAATGCCTGACTACTTACTGTCCAGTAAGGAAGGGAGATGTTATGGGGTGAGGGGACTGTACTCATGTACAGTGGGAGCATTTCTGTAGAAAAAGTTCTTGGCAGTGCTCCAAAGGATGCTTGTCCAACAATTAGCATAAAATACATGAGCTCCCTCAGTGGAAATACTGGAACTCAGAACTCTTTACAGCCGAGCAAATTCTTCTTCCTGGTCTACAAATGAGTTCCCTTTTGCTATTTTTATTTTGTCTCTGACTTACTAGCCTTGTTTGTTCCAGCACCCATCCAGCATACTGGCCAAGCCATTCTCTTGAAGTAGAAGCTTTTGTCCTAGACTCCCTCACATTGAAGAAAGTCTGTAATTTCAGACTTTATAGAGGTCTGGTAAGTGGCCAGACATCTGGACAATTCCTCAGGTGGTGGATCTGGACCATTTCTGAGGTGATAGACATCAGTTCTTACCTATGGCTAAGCTGTATCAGAGACCATCTCTTGGCAATGAAGTCAGCTTGAGGTTCATCTGTGACCACTTCAAAATTATTCTTAAGGTAAGGAGTTAGCACTTAAATACTCCTGGAAAAGTACAGGTGCCTAGGATGCTCTGTGGTCAAAATTGAAGCTTTGGCTCAATTCTGGCACTGCCAAGACCTGCATGTCGCCGATTTGCACATGGTCTTAAATAATTCCCTGAAGCTGGTCATACAGTCTCTCTTATATGTCACTGAAATTAGTCTAAAGTCTTGGAAAGAAATAAAAACAAATTACAAGAACTGGGGAAAAAACCCAAATTTCTACATAATTCAAAACCAAATAGCTAATCTGTTCCATCAGTCTATTTCTCAGTATACAGGCAAATCAGTAGGGTTTTTTTCAGTAATTTTCAAGTCTGTGCAAAGTTAGAAAGCAAACAGAACTTTCTCTTTAAACTTTGGAATACTTGGCAGCAGTCAGTTTAACTTTGTAAAAATTCTTGCATTACTTGTGTTTAGAATTACTAGTAACACAGCAGTTTCTTGAGGGACAAGAAAATTGTGCTAGATCGGGCTTGAATTCTGCTTGAAACGGTTCAAGTGTTAAATTACTGACATTCTTTTACAGACCATGTAAATGTCCTAAGGAAAGGTCTTTTGAACACTTATGAAATTTCCAAACTTATACTCTGTGAGATAGAATTCTGAGGAATTGTGGCTTTTTTTTTTTCCCCCCCTAGGAACTGTTCCAGCAGCTGTTTCTAGAGTTGCCACATCATCAGTTATACTAACAGCAAATTCTGATCTGCTGTTCACACAGATTTTGTTTCGGCATATTACTGAAGCAATCAAACATGGCAAATTATGCAGTTTTTTACTGCTGGCAATATTGTATACAGCCATTATCAAACTACTGTATTTCAGGACAGAAATGAAAACTTTTCCATAGTTCAAGTGGTTTATATAAAGTGTGTGTGGTAGGCCACGTAGACTAGTAAGATGCTGTCATAAAACAAAACATCTGTGGTTCCTTGGTGTGGTAGTGTACAGTAATGAAAAAAACATGCAAACACACTCATGGGAAACTTTGTTAACTTTTAAAGGAATTGTGAGATATACATATGCATAAAACACAATTTTAAAAAAATTATTCTGTTGCAGTAAATATGCTTAGCTGCTTTCTGCTGTCATTACAGACATCCTTTGCAAACTTTGCATTGCTGGCCTAAAGTATGCTGCTGAGTATGCAAGCAAGGTTGAAATGGATGTAGAAGTGAAGGGATGGTGTTGGATTTTTTCCAAATAGAATTTAGGGACTTGGGAGAGGAACTGTACCTCGTAGAAGAATAGTAATCAGTCATGAATTCATTGTGAATTGTCAATTGATGCGGCAATGAAAAAATTCTTCTCAGTTTGTCAGATGTTGTAGAGGTCAGTAGTGAAGAGCAGTTAAGAGAAAAGTTCTTTCCTTAGGGATTTCAGCACAAACTTGGCCAGCTGCTAAATTCAGTGGCTTTCTTCCTTCTCCTTTAGGTCATGTAAGAGAAAGGAATTTTAAGTTCCTATACTGATTTTATATTCAAAAAATTGCTTTTACGTCATTTCCATTGTACTGTTTGCTGGGTAAAAAAAAAGGTATGGCTAGACCCAAGCAGTGTTGGTGAATGGAGTTAAATCCAGTTGGCAGCTGGTCACCAATGAGTACCCAGGACTTAGTGTTACAGCCTGTTCTGTTTAACATCTTTATCCATGATCTGGATGAAGGGGTCAAGTGCACCCTCAGTAAATTTGCTGATGACACCAAGCTGGGCATGTGTGTTTTATCAGCTTGAGGGCAGGAAGGGCTCTTCAGAGGGACCTGGACAGGCTGGATCAATGGGCCATGACCAATTGTATAAGATTCAACAAGGCCAAGTGCTGGGTTTTGCACTTGGGCCAAGACAACCCCATGCAACGGTACAGGTTTGGGGCAGAGGGGCTGGAAAGCTGTCTTGCAGAAAAGGACCTGAGAATGTTTATCAATAGTTATCTGAACATGAGCCAGCTGTGTGCCCAGGTGGCCTAGAAGGCCAATGGCATTCTGTCTTGTATCAGAAATAGTGTGACTAGGAGGACCAGGGAAGTGACTATCCCCTTGTATGCAGCACTGGTGAGGCCTCCCTTGAATAGTGTTGCATTCTGGGTCCCTTACTACAAGAAATATATAGAGATGCTGTAGCATGTCCAAAGAAGGGCAGTGGAGCTGGTGAAGGGTCTGGAGCACAAGTGTTTTGTGGAGTGGCTGGGGGAGTTGGGGTTTTTAGTCTGCACAAAAGAAGGCTAAAGGGTGCCCTTAGTGCTCCCTGTAACTACCTGAAAGGAGGTTGTGGTGAGGTGAATGTCAACCTCTTCTCCAAAGTTACAAGTGACAGGACAAGAGGAAGTGGCATCAAGTTGTGCCAGTGGAGGTTTACATTGGGTATTAGGAAAGATTTCTTCACCAAAAGAATTGTCAAGCTCTGGACTAGGCTGCCCAGGGAAGTTGTAGAGTCAGTCTCTGAAGGTGTTTAAAAGAGATGTAGACATGGTGTTTAAGGACATGGTTTAGTGGTGGACTTGGCAGTGTTAGGTTAACTGTTGGACTCTATGATCTTAAGAGTCTTTTCCAACCTAAATAATTCAATTGTTTGATTCTTCTTTGCTCTTTTATGAGAGCACATTGGAAAAAGTCTGAGGTCATGTACTGATTTGGTAATGTACGAAGAGATGAGCAAGTAGAGACTGATTGCATGAGAGATTGGTTAGACTGTTTTGAATAGCAACTGGTTCAAAGAAGTGAATAGGGGATTTCATCCAGAGGCAAAAATCACTGGGGGACTGCTGCAAAGGAAATGAGTAGCATAGGAGTAGGAGAACATAACTTACACTTATTTGCATGATAAAATAGGAGTTCTGGATTATATAAAGCAAGCAAAAGGGCAGTTAAGGTAAACTGCTTGCTTACAGAGCAGTTCAGAAATAACAAGAATGGTGGGAGAAAGGAAGAGAGAGAGATAGCTGGTAGTTCCTTAAAAGTTGCAGTGGTCAAAAATATTAGGTGGGTAACGAGGTGTATTGAAGAAGAGGAAATAGGATAAGGAATGAAGAGAGCTCATAAGGAAGGGAAACATACGTTTGATGTGGAAAAACTGGAAGCTGAAGAAGGAAGTTGCAAGTGTCAGAAGAAGGAATCCCTGAACAGAACCAGCAATAGATGTGGGAGAGAGGTTCTAATTGGCTTGGAGAATAAACATAACGTACCTGAAATGGATAGGTAATGTGAGAGTGCTTGTTTTGTATTTTTTCTGCTAATACAAAGAATATTTTGCAGGAACCTTTGAGTGCTGCTCTAAATTGTTAGTATAGTTACACGATTTGTAGATCTGAAGTCTTGGCAGCTGGCTACCTGATAGAGAATTAATTGCTTGAAGGTATAGTTCTTAAAAGAATAGTGTTTGTCAGACATCTGGCAGGGATGTTTCAAGCTGTTTATTCCTCTACTTTTCCTGCTTGTCCTTTCCCCCAGTTTTTATTTGTCATGAAGAAAGTTCCAGGAAGAATGCAGATTATTGTTGGGTTTTTTCTTTTTTTTTTTTTTTCAAACACCAGCTTTCCCATGTGTTTGTGTTTATGAAGAATTGTCATCATGATTTTTTTTTTTTTCCCCTGTTCTTGGGGAATAAATAACACTAGTGTAGCAAAGTAATTCTCCATTCCCCCAGACAGAGTTTTTTCTTGTGTTTCCAAAAAAGACTGAAAAGTAAATTATGTGGTACCGCTGTTATATTATCTCAGTTTGAAGATTTTTTTCATGCCTAATCTGTAACTGTGAGAAAGATTTCCCACAGAAAAGAAAGTCATAAAGACATGACACCTTATTGAAGGTGCAGGTTTTTTGTGGGAAGTACTGTACTATTTTAGAGTCTGATAGGCCAATAATATTGAAGCATGTTTGAAGCCAATGGAAGCTGAGTTCACATTCTGGTAATTTTAGTAGTCTTTGACCCAGGCCGAATATTCATCTTATATGAGATCAGAAAAATCTGTGATGTAAATCTGTCTTTCTCTTAAATCAGTGAGTATCCATGTGGTCCCTGAGTCAATAACTTTTGCTTGTCCCTGAAGTACCTTAGGTCTAAACAGGAGCTGTACTCATGGAATATATTATGATATGGTTAATTTATATGCACACGAGGTAGTTTTGTGTTAGGGAAAGCACAAAGTACATGAAAAGCCTTATGCCAGACTTAATAGTCCATTAGCCAAAGAAGTCTGAAATCTGCTTTTGTTAGCATTTTTAAAGGAAAAAGATAGCGTTTTTGTAAGGTATGCAAAGGTATCTAATATTTTTAATATGTATAAACTATATACACATATTTTCTTTCTTTCGCTGTTTCTTGTTCTCTCTTTATAGCAGATTTCTTCCTTTGAAAGCATGAATGCTAAATCCATGTGTGTTTATTGCCACAAGTGTGGTTTTTTTTTTCTAGGCATAGTACAAGACTGTTTATGATCCTGACACAGCATCACTTACTGTAACTTTTATTTTATTATTTTATTAGACTAGATATTGTTGTGGTTTGGCCCAGCTAGCACAGCAGCACCACAACAGTCTCTTGCTCGGTGCCCCCATTCACCCCCAACCCCGTTAGGATGGCAGAGGCCCCAGCAAAATGGGAGTAAAAAGATAAGCAAGGTTGTTGTGGATTAAGACAAGGGCAGGGAGGGCTCGCTGCCAATTATAGTTCCGGGTAGACTCCAGTACTCAACTTAGAGGGGAAAGTAGGAAAGTTTATTCTACAAGAAACAGAACAGAATAAAAGCAAAAAGGGAGTAGGATGATCAGAAAATTACAACCAGCACTTTAAGATCTCCCTCCCCCATCCCTACTTTCTTCCTGGGCCCAACTCACTGCTCCCAATATCTCTACCTCCTCCCCCCTCAGCAGCTCGGGGGGCAGGGAGTGGGGGATGTGGTCAGTCTCTCACAGATGGGCTCTGCCACTTCTGTCTTCTCAGATGAGGATGACTCCTGGCATTTTTCACCTGCTCAAATGTGGGGTTCCTCCCCTGGGACACAGTCCTTAATGAACTTCTCTGGTGTGGGTTCTTCGCAACAGCTGCGGCTTCTGCAGATACAGGGTCCCTCACATAGGACACAGTCCTTGGTGAATATCTCTGGTGTGGATTCTTTGCCACAGTTGCAGTTTCTGCAGTTACAGGGTTCCTTTCTTGGTACAGGGCTCCTTCTGGGCATAGGTTTAATGAGCTGCTTTGTCATGGGTTCTTTCCCAGTTACAGCTGTGGATATTAAGTCCCTTCCTCAAGACACCACCTGCTCTGACCATAGTAATAAAAGGTTCCACTGGGACATGGCCTCTTCTGGCCATAGTTTTAAAGAAGAAAAATCACTGCCTCTGGCTCGGGGTCTGTAGTGAAGTGGTTGGGTCCCTCCCATGGGTCACAGCCTCCTCCAGCTATAGTTACTGTTCTTGGCATGAGGCCTCTAATGAAGTGAATTGCTGTCCCTGGCCTGGGGTCAGCATTAGCAATGTGAGTCTCTACCCCTGATATGGGGTCATTATCAAGATGAGTCTCTACCGCTGATATGGGGTCTATAAAGAAATGAAAATAAATCTCAGCTTCACCAATCCTCTCCTTAGAATGCAGGGGAGTCTCTGCTCCAGCACACCTCTTCCTCTCTTTCATCACTGATCTTGGAGTCCTCATGGTTGTCTCTCTCTCTTACTACTCCTTGCACCACCACCAGCCAAAGAAGAAGGGACAGAAGAAGGGAGAAATAGGAAGGAGGAAGAAACCTCCTCTTCTGGCTTCTTCTTAAGAAGTGATCTTGAAGGCATCTAATTGACTCAGCCCCAGAAGTGGGTCTGACTCAGAGCTTGGGAGAGTTTTGAGCAACTTCTTACAGGAGCCATCTTTACAGCCCCTTCCCCCTTACCAGAAATGGCTGTCATGTCAAACCATGACAGACATAATTCCTTGCTTTCCTTATACTCTCAGTCTATGACATATCTCTCTACTTAAATCCTGTGTGATTTTTTTAATTTTTTTTTTTTTTCTGTCTAAATTTTACAAGTGTCAGGGCGTGAGACAAGAAAGCAGACACTGTTGGCGGTTACAGATCAGATACGGTAGAAAATTTTGTCTCTAGTCCACTTGCACAACAGAAATTTCTTCAGCTTGTGAGGAGAATGTAGTACAGGGAGAGCTACTTATTCCTCCAAAGTGCATCAGTACTGGTGATATTTACTAATAAGATGAAAATTAGTTGTAACTTGCAAGATTTAACTTCATATTTGGCTTGCCTCTATCTAAAAGTTATTAAACTTTATAATTGAGTTTCATTTTAGAAGCAGGAGTTGGTAGTTGAGACTTTCCCCTTTCTTTGATGGGATTTTTCACATACCTAAAGAAACTTTGTGCCTTTCAGTTTCCTAGTGCTTTTTCCTCTTCCTGTATGTATGGACGGGGTCTAAGGAGGAGGACTCTGAAGAAAAGTAGCTTAGATTTTAAACCAAAAAAGTTTATTTTTCTTTTGCTAGTAAGACCAATTTCATTTTTTTTCAATTTTCACAAAAAAATAGCCTTTAAACCACAATTGGGAAAATGTGGTCTGTAGTTCCTTTTTTATCCTTAAGATTTATGGAGAATTGATTTAATAGATGTTTCTCCAACCTAATCACTACTGACCTGAATGTTGAGGTTTTTTTTATTTGTAAAATAACCTTAAAGCCATTTTTCCTTTATGATTCCTTTATGTCTGCATAATAACAACTGTAGAGTGACACAGAAATAGAAATTTTTAAGTGGATGAGTCTTAGTACAAAATGAGTAATTTTTTTTGTGACTCTATGACTCAAAAAAACAGGACATATTCTGGTAATAATAAAAGATGAATATTTGGCAAATACTGCACTGCTGGAATGTTGCAGAGGCTTCCTCTTTTTTCCCAGATTTCTTAGCATGTCAGACTAGTGTAGTATCATTGAGGTAACTATAGAAGTGTATCTTTTTACATGAGTTATTTCTCACAGAAGAACCTCTACTTCTGTCCAGTTCAGCAAGCTGTTGGTGTTCCAATTTACCTTGAAGCTTCAGTCACCAGTGCAGAATCAATGATACCTGGCATCTTAGAGTGCAGTATTCCTTAAAACTTTATTCTAATGTCCTCAGTTATTCCTTTATCTCTACAGTTATTTTAGTAGGTATTCCTTGGAGTTGTTCTCTTTGAGCACTAATCACTAACTGCAGTTGTGGCCCATGTTTCCCACCTGTTTGGCCAGTCAGGAGATGAGACTGATGCTCTGTGGCTGATTCAGAGCCAGATGTGCTAGCAAATGAGTGTGTGTATACTAATTGGCAGCCAAAATAAAAAATACTTCAGTTCTGCTTGTGTATTTTTTCCATGCTAAGCATGCTCATACTACTCATTATCTTCTACTTGGCTACCAATTTTCAAAAAGTATGTAGGAACTCTGGCTGTTGCTCATTTGTCAAGCTCCATTTCTGTTTAGTAAGCCTGAAAATTACTGGGGAGAGATACTGACATGCAAACAATATGCTGACAACCTCAATTTCCTCAAAAAAGCAGGTTAGCAAATTTAATTCTAGAATACACACAGTTTTAATCTTCCATTGTTAGCTGAGAAAAGTTGTAACATATTGACTCTCACAACTCTTGAGGTTTTTCTCTGGTGACTTAGGAGACCAATACCACCATCTCTTTGCAAAAATGATCATTAATTAAACTCAATGGGAAACAATGAGGAGGAAACAAATTTTGAATTACTACGTTTTGAAACAAAGTTGAAAAAATGGAACTTTTAAGATTATGTGAACTTAATATATTTTAAATGTAGGATAGTACATAGGAGGCAATTTTGAGCATGTACATCAAGTAATTTATCATAACATCAATATTACATAAAAGTAGTTACACAAATCACTGTAACATTTAAAGAACTTGAAGTCTAAAAGTATTAAAAAGCAAAATTATACATAGAAGAATTAGTTTGGCTGATGGTTTTCCATTTCCATCTTAAGCTGAGTCAGCTCAGGTGCTGATTTTATAATTGCTTTTAAAAACCCATAATAAACTATGCCACCTTTCTGAATACAAATAATTGCTTTTAGTGAATGCTGTCGAGAGCACTTCCAAAACAAATGAATGCATGAATAATATGAAATCCATTCTACCAGTGCAAAAAAGAAGGGGCAGCATGTATTCTTGTAGGGCCAAATAGCATACAACTGCCACTACCGCCATTTCCCCATTCCCGTGCCACCTCCAATTAGTACCTAGTGCGACTGACTGATGTTCCAAGAGCTGGAGCTGCGCAGTTTTGTTGCGGTTCGGAAGTTAGTCTTCATGTTTTACTTGAAGACAAAGCACACTCAGAGACGATATGACAGTTGATATGCTGACCGTTTGACCATAGGATATTGGAGGCCTGTTGATTTGGGATGGGTGATACATGAATGCTGAAGTCATGTAGTTCCTTGAAAGTGAACTGTAGCATGCAAAGAACAACTGGTTAGCCAGAAGAATGTTACAAGGATGCTTGAAATACACATTTAATCAAGTGCAGTTTACCTGCCTGTTGTTTTGAACCTCATGAGATTTAAACAGGCCAAGTGCAAGGTCCTGCACTTAGGTCATGTGAACCCCAGTATCAGTACATGCTGGGGGATGAAAAGATGGAAAGCAACTCTGTGGAGAAAAACTTATGGATACTGATGGTTGAAAAACTGAATATGAGTGATCAATGTGTGCTCATGGCCCAGAAGGCCAAATGTATTCTGGACTGCATCAAAAGAAGGGTGGCCACCAGGTCGAGGGAGCTGATTCTGTTCTTCCACTCTGGTGATACCCCACTGCTCTGGATTCCTCAGCAGAAGAAACACATGGATCTTTTAAGGCAGGTCCAGAGGAGGCCACAAAAATGATAAAAAGTTTGAAACACCTCTCCTGTGAGATGAGGTTGAGAAGAGTTGATGCTCTTCAGACTTTATTATGGCCTTTCAGTACTTAAATGGGGCTTATAAGATGAGGACAGATTTCTTATCAGGACCTGAAATGATAGGACAAAGGCTAAGTTTTAAACTGAAAGAGATAGATCTACTTTGGATATAAGGAAGAAATTTTTTACAGTGAGGGTGGTGAAACACTGGAACTGGTTACCCAGGAAGGGGGTAGATACCCTATCCCTGGAACCATTAGAGATCAGGTTGGACAGGGCTTTGACCAATCTGGTTGAAGATGTCCCTGCTTATTTCAGGGGGATTGGATTACTTGACCTCTAAAAGATCCCTTCCAGATGAAACTGTTAAGATTCTATGGATATCCAAGTTAAGTACTATGAGGAAGTAGATGTATATGAAGAAAGATAGAGAAGAATGTGAAACTTCTCCGTTTACCGTTTGCCAAAGTTTGTTCACTCTCTTACCATTCACATCGTGTAAACATTTCTGCAGTGTGCTTTTTGCAAGTGATTGATACCCCATGACTGAGACAATTGAAATGAGATAAAGTAAAGGAAAATTATCTGATGCACTGATTTGTCTGTCCATTCCACTAAGCTGCCAGCTGGTTGTTCTGCTGCTGTTTGTCTTGCAAGGTGGAGTGGTATCTCTTCAAATATTTTAGTTACACATTTTGTTGCAAAGAGTTGGTACATAACTCATATCTCACTGGCTTACATAGCGAGAAGCCTTGTGTCTTTCAATTCTGTCAGACAAACTAATTCCTTTGTGCTTTGAGGCTTTGATAAACAGACTGAATTTAACTTGCGTTTAAAGGGCATGCTTTAGGCAAGGCAATTGGTCAGAAAAGAGTTGTTGCTCCTCATTAGGTTAGGCTAATACTGTGGTTTGTAAACGGTGGTGAGAACCTGAGTCGTTACATTTTTTTAAATGTCCTATGAACAGGGATGTAAGCTTGTAACAATTGTGCCGTTTCTATTTGAAGGTGCTGATCTTACTGTAAGTGAAATTAGAGAAAGTAGCAACATGACAATACATATTTAAAAGGGCAAATAAAAAGAATAGCAATCCCCAAACTCTCCCAAAGTAATACTGCAAACACTGTTGCTACATTTCTGATTTCATTGTGCAAAAGGTGTTATACTAAGTTTTGTCACGGTTTTATTTTCATAATAGCAGTTCAACTCTACGTGTTTGGATAGTTGCAATTCATATAATTAATGTGAAAAAATACAGTGTGAGTCAGTATAAATAACATAAGATGTTCTGGTTCATATTATGCAAATAACCTTGCTGTGGGAGTAGTGCTGTCTTTTTCATCTGCTTTCAGAAAGTTCACCATTTGAAGAGAAAACGGGGGTAAAAAACCCTGACCACTCTCATTAGTTATTCACATGTGTTCATCCTGATAATTTTTACGTCACTACTGTAGCTTCTGCTGTTGTTGTCTTTCTGCGACATCAAAATGTAAGACCCATGAAATTCACATGTGGCTTCTTGGGAAAGCTCTGGTCTAATTAAGAACTCTTGGATGTAGAAATTCATTGATTTGAGCTTGGTTGTGTTGACTGTTTGATCATGTCCCCTGCTACGTTCCATGAAATTTTTTAGCAAAGTGCCAGCCGGGGGTTTTCACACTCATGTCCAGCTGATCAATTAAATACGGGATTATAAACCAGTTTCTGGTAGTTCTCTGTTTTGGAAGGCTTGCATCATTTTTATTTCCATGTAGTGACCTAGGCACTCATTTAGGTAATGTAGCATCTTTTAGCTAGTTTATCACAGTTATTTCTTGTCTGGACATTCAGAACTACCGTTCTTTAGGGTTTAGAAATGTGTCTAGCCAGCTCATGATCCTGGTTGGGACTTGAGAGTTTGAATGTTTTCTGAAGTGCTGCATAGAGGCTGACTCCATGCAGTGATACACAAACTTCGAAGCAGTAAATCCGTTACATTTTGGTCTTTGGCAACAACCAAGTAATTGTATACTAGTCTTACTCCCTCCCAGCTAACTATCTGAGAGATTTGGAATTGATTTTTAAAATCTTTAGATGAAAGTGTTCTTTGCTAGCAGTCCAAGTACTCATTGTGGTTTCCACTTGCTAGAAATGACAACTCTTCTCCATGAAGGAGGAGATATGGTGCTTTATTGAAAGAAGAAACTCATATTTCAATGCTTCAGTTGAGAAAGTACAAAGAAAGCAGAACGGACAGGCTGTGGAGAGAGTTTTACAGTAAATCACAAGGACTATATGCATTATTACTTCTCCCATGAGAGAGGTGGAAATTTGCCCAAGTGAACAGTGTGCTTTTCCCCATTTGTCTTTACCAGCTCTCCCCTGAGTGCCCAGAGGCCTGAGAGACTGCAGGTGTTTTGTTTTGTAGGTGCCTTCAGCTGGTGATTGTGCTTCTGCCTGGTTTGGGCAGCAGAGTGATAGATTTTGATGCAGAAAAGGTTGTCTCATATTTCATGAATTTGTCTATGTTTTGTTAGATGTTTTGTGACATAATTCAGTCTGTATAGTTGAGACATTTTTGCATGTAGCTGAAGATGATGAAGGCAAAATCAAAGCTACATTGGTATGGCACAGACAGTAACTGAAGAAACTGTATGTTTCTTAGCACTGTTTATGCTGGGATTTGAGACTTAGGGATAGTTCATTTATTGTAGGGTGGTTTGTTGTAGCCCATCTTCCTGTCTCTTTCTGTACATTCTCATTTTGCTTTTTTGCCCTGGAACTAGCTAGCATTTGTATGACCATAAGGGAAGTTAGGAACATGACCTGTGTGAAAATTCACCTTGTTTTGTTTTCCTACAAGGGTAGGATGTGTGAGGTTTTTCTACTTTATAGATATGTATTTGTGTAAAACTGCCCTGGAACTGAGCAACAGAACCCTGACACTCTACATAGGTGCATTTTCATTGTTCTTGCAGCCTTACCTCCTTACTTATGTATGTTTTTATAATGCAAATATAAGAAGCATTAGAATGTCTTAAGACTGGCTATTTCCAGATATTTTGACATGTGTGAAATATATACTGTAATATAGTGAAAAAAATAACCTGGCCATTCCTAACTTTTCCTAAGAATCTAAAAATCATTAGGTCTTTCAAGCTGAAATTCCGGTTAATAGAGAAATATTTGTAATGATGTTCCAGAAACACTTTTTTCGCTTAGATTATTCACTCAGAAGATTATGTACTATTGTTAGTTCTGGCTAATACATGATCCAGCTGCAGGTGTTTTGAATTTTAAAACTCTGTATTGCCAAATAGCACCAAAAATTAACATTTAGAATACCCTGTTGTCGTGGTGATTTCTTGGTTAGAAGGTTGCCAAGTAACTATAAAATGTAACCAATCAATACTTTTGATGTGCCCCAAAAAAGAGGAAAGAAGATCAGTGAGAACTGAAACATTACTTAGTTTCCTGTTTTTCTTGTAGGTATTAGCGAAACTTTGGATATTGAAATACATTTCACTTTCTTTTTATCTTTTTTCTTTTTATCTCTTTTCTTGCTTTGCCAGGTATTGATGCATAGTTTAAGCAACATATACAACTTGTTTTGTCATGTTTTCAATGACTTTTTTCCTTTCTACTCCAGCAAAGCTCCTTAAATTTGAGGGAGCTCAGAAACAAATGGCTTAGTGCAGTAAAAATAAAAAGCCACTGTATTCCTTAGGGCACATATAAATATTTCTTTCCTTTTGCTGTGACTCATTTTCATCTTAACAAATCTGACCTAAATTTCAACCTGTTAGGGTTCTAATGACATGACAAGATGCCATGAGGACTAGGGTATAGCTCTTACCCACAATTTCATTTATTGTTTTCAATCATTTACCAGACCCAGTTTGTGCAGCAGTATGATCATGTATATTTTTTAAAAGATTCTTTAGTGAAAATGAGTTTCCAAGATAGATTCTTGATGTTTTCTGATTGTCATCTCACTCTCAGTTGTGGCTATCATGTCAGATAAATCTGTTAGCCTTGAGAGCACAGGAAGAAACTGAATTGGAAAAGCAAACTCAGAACTACCCTCTTTTTTCAGACATCAAATGATTGAAAGACATGAGACATTTTATTGCAAAATGGGTTTGGACGTGTCTATGTAAAATTACAGGTCATTGCTTAAGAATATTTTCAAACTGTAAATGATTTTTTTTTTGGCAACTATGTCTGGACCTTGAAGATAGTATTCATGTAGAAGAATCTTCACTATGTTGAAGGACAGGAGAGAGGCCTCTGTTTAATGGTGGTGTGTTTGTGTAACATTGTAGATATTTCAGATATTATTTTTCCACTGGTTCGGCTTAGGTGCAGTGTCCTTCCTTGAGGAGAACAGAATGATTTTCCTGGTTACTTGGACAAGAACTAGGGCTGGACTGTGTGCTGGCATAAAGCAGGAGTGGATGAAGGAACTCCAGTCTGTCTAGTGCTGGTTGTTTAATGATTTAATAAATTTAAGTGCATTATTGGGTCAGGACCAAAATGTTCAGCACCTTATGGGCTGAAGCCCAAAGAGAACAGTTGTATGTGCTTCAGGTTTCTCAGAGGAAGACGACACATCCATCAGTTTGTTTGCTTTCATGAATTTGGCTAGCTGGGGCTGACTGTATAAGTAAACTTATATTTAAGGATTTAAGACTGTACATTTTCATGCACAGTACCAGCTTTTTGTGCATGTAACATTAAAAAAACACTTTTCATACTGTAAACATACATAGTTCTACTATTTCAGTGGTTTCGAATAGAGTATATCAAACAAGTCATGGTCAGAAGCATATGATTGCTTTTTTTTCCCCTCTTAATCCATTGAGTTAGTATTTTTTGAAAAATGGTTTGCAGGGGTTTTTTTTATGTTCAAGTATAGCTAATACTATAGTATTAGTTCAGAGTAGACACGTACCCTTCTTGATACATCTACAAATCTTTCGTCACACTTTCCTTTTATTTTTTTTCCATTTGGCTGAACACTAGCTTAGTTTGGAGGCATATTGCCTGTACAGACCTCAAAACAAGTTTCAGAAATGGCCAAGTATAACATTTTATTCTAATGTAGTGTTCCTTTGAGAACTTTGCTGCTGTTGTCTTAAAAATGTGAAGGCAAATACCTTTGACTAGTCGTGTGAATTTGAAGGTAAAATTGTGTCTATACTGTCATTTTGTCCACATTGCTTAGTGTGTTTTTGATGCCATCACCATTCTATAGCTGTACAGGGTTTTTGGGACTGAAACCAAATTTTTTTTATTCATTCTTTCATCTAAAAATACTTCAAGTTTCTCTTCAAGAAACTTAAATATTTTCATTAAATATTTTTTGCAACAGCTTAATTGTGTGAGAGGCTCTTGAAATAACAATCTACTCTATTAAATGTTTTGTCTTGTATTCTGTACAATAACGATGTTCCGTTTATTTGAAAGGGAGAATGTATGTGATTGGAAACACTTTCCAGTAAGTCAGAACTGATTCAGGTGCTGATTCAGCCTTTCCAATGTTTTTGTTAGTTGAAATTAAGTAATTTGTAACTATGGCTGAAATATCAGTATTCAAACTAGTCTATTTTCTTGGAAAACAAACAAACCCCGACAACCAAAGCTAAAAAACCCTCAAAGGAAACTTAGAGATCAAGGATATGATTAAACAATCCTTTCAGTTTCTCTGCCTTTTTTTCCTTTACTTGGGCATAAGAAGGGCTTGGGCACATAAAGGATTATGGAAGGCTTAATTAGACTACCACACAAGAGGAGAAATCTCTTGAAATGCTATTTGCCCTTCAGAGGCAAGTGCAACTTGAAATAAGTTGTTAAAGTGTCTGAGTCTCCCTTTCTATAAATTCTGGGTTAAATTAGTTCTTGCGATGCCTTCAAACAGACATTTGTTAGATGCATTGTTTGCTGGAAGTCACACTCTTGATTTGACTATATACTCTCTTGCTCCTTTGTACCATGCCAGGTGTACCTACCTATCCAAATTGGGACTCTTTTTCTTGCCAGATACTGCCACTACTAGCAGTGAGTAGTGGGAGCTAGGTGCCAGGTATTACTTTAGTGTAGTACCACTTTGTGCTGAAGTCATCAACTCCTGCTATAATGCCTCTTAGTAATGTACGCTCCTTAGGCAAAGGTAAATAGCATGAAAGGGTTTCTGGTTCTTATCTGGCTAGTAACCTGCTGATCCCATGCAGGTTGCACTTTAGCTCCTGAAATAATAGCAGCAGCTACTGTCTGCCTATGGCTTGAAATGGCTTATGTTCATGGCTGGTACACATCATGTTTTGTGGAAATATTTACTGTATATTGTAGGCTGCTGGTGTGATGGAAGCTTTTCTTTGTGGAATACCTACAACGGTGGAATCTTTTCATTTGCATTTAATCTTTAAACATTTGTATTACTACAGATCTTATAGTATACTGTGGAAGACACGGTCTGGAATGGATGTGATTTTTAGTCCTAACCATAGCTTTTGAAACATGCTTGTATGCTTTCAGGCTAGTGTGTGTTACTACCAAGGCTTGTTTTCAAGAGTAAGTCCATTTCATCTGTGATTGGTTTAGATCTAATAGTTTATGTCTGTTCTTACTTTTATACTACCTATTCTTTTATCTGTTCTTACTATTTAAGAATGGTAATTTATAAATACCTATGAAACAGTGTTAAACACTGATATTTCTTTATAAGTGTTAATGGCTTAATTGCCTCATAGATAATATTTTCTTATGGAATAAAGAAATGTCTTCAACAAAGGAAAGCATCTCTTAGTCTTTGTTGTAAGGAATCCTTGAAGTGATTATTTCCACTTAGAATTGTGGACTTTCTGAATTTCCAGGAATCCTAGAAAGTGCCGTATTGGTAGAAGAAATTGTTGATTTTGGGATTTGCCTGTGTTTATAGTTATTCTTTTTTTTGTTTACTGCAACCTCTAAGTAGATTAACTATCCTTACTGCGTTTTCTTGAAGCATTGGTAAGACTGACCCTGGCATCTACTGCAGCCTTTCTAAGTTTCATTGCAAAAACTTCTCCTTTTCTTGTTGTCTTTCTTAACTGGTTTATAGAAAATATCTTCTTATAATGAGTATTTTTTTTTTCAAAATCTACTAATGGTTTTGATTGTGGATTTTTCTGGTTTGGCTGTTTGGTTTTTTTTTTAACTGGAGGAAGTTGCCTGTCTCACTTTGTAACTTGAGAAGTGGATAGCCAGCAAGTCATAGGAGCCACCTTGGTGGTCTAAAAAGTCCCATCGTTTCATGTCACACTGTAAATCTAAAGCAAACCTTTTTTTTTTATTTCTATCCCAAAGAGCTGACTGCTTTATTGAGAACTTTATGAGTACTTCCAAGAATACAGTTGATGCGTACTGTCCCGTGTGAAAGAAGTGACTGTGAATTACATAAACTGATATTCCTAGCCTGCCAAGAGCTAATACTTTCCTTCATTCCTGCTGTCATGTCTATACAGCCTTCAGTGGCTGGCAGCAGGGGACCCTAGGGTTTGGCTGTCAAGGACTCCAGAAGCTTGCTATGTCTACCTTCATATTTCTATTTAAAAATATATTACAAAATATTTTTTGAGAGAAATTTAAATATACTTTGTGTTTGAATACACAGTAAGATATAAAGTTTGAGTTATTGAAATTTGGATATGTTTGTAACTTGCGGATGTTTTTAATGATTATTTTTAAAAAAATAAACAAAACAAAGCAAACAACCTCCTTTCCCAGCACTTTCTAAGAAGACACACCCAATTTGCATCTGAAGTGCCAAACTCTTTGAACATACGTAGTATCTGAAGTGCCAAACTCTGAAGACACACATAGTATCTAAGTGTTATTCAAGCAGAAGATGTTCTGCTTGCTTTCTTCAGTTTAGAAGATGATGTATTATAGAGAGCTGTGAAAATTCCGCTCAGTATCTTATAAAAAGAAATTTTTACATGCTCAGATGACAAATGGTAATGTTAAGGACTACTTCCTTAGCATGTGGAGACATGAGCAGTGCTGCTGGCAGAGGTGCATTTTGGCACATGATTCCTGCTATTAACTGAAGTAGAAATGCTTGTAGATAGACCTATGTGTCCAGTTATTTTCAGTAGAGTAATAGATAGTACTGACCTTTACTGTACCTGTTTTAGAACAGGAGACCAATCTTAAGTCATTCATTCTTGTCACAAAAACCTGTCTTTTCCCTTGTCTGTTCATGTATCAGTAATACCACTCAAGAACAATTTCCCCTGGTAGAGGAAGACTTGGAATCAGCATGTCCCCCCTCTACAGAAAGTGTTTTGCTCTGACTTATTCAGCCTTCAGTACAGCCACTGCTGAGTACAGTTCAAGTCTTAACTGATTGCTTGTGTCAGTAGCATAGCTACAAATATGATCAGGTGTGCAAAATATTTGGGTGGGTTTTTTGTTTTGTAAAGCAAGTGGTCTATCCTCAACTTTATGATCTCTGCTCAGGAGACTGTATGCTTCCCACCGCAGATGTTAAATATTCCTCTGTGAGCTTTGACTTTTTTTTTTTTTCTTCTTTTTATTAAGCCTGATACACGTTTATAATACTAATATTCCTGGTGGAATCTTTGACAAATTAGAAGACAAACTAGAAATATGAGGTGAAGAACTTCCTTGAGACAAAGGTGACAACTTATTTTGAACCTCGTCCCACTGGATAAACTTAAATTTGACTTTTTCTCAGAAAGACTGAGATTTTTGTTTGCTTTAATATTTCATATTTTTAAGTTAACTGTTAAATACAGTATCTTAATTGTGTTAGTAAGACATAGCTGAATAAAAAGGGAGTCTTCTGAGTTGTAAAAAAGGCAAGGTTGTAAGTCACTATTGACTGTCTCCAAAACATGCGTCATTGACAGGACAATTCTTAGGCCAAAGGTTTCTCATGATGGAATTTAATAGCAAAAGATGACAAAAAATTCTCTCTTTGTACTGTCAATCTAATAGTAATGATAAATAAGACCAAAGCATAATTATAAAGTTTTCTTTAATACTGTCTAGGAACAGATTACTGGGTAGAATGGGAAGTTGAAAGTGACTGTAGTGATTTGAATATCACATTGATTTTATTTTCAACAAAAATAACTCAAATACATACCAAATCATATATCAAATCCTTTTCTGTAATAAATAGCATTTAGCTTGGGAGTCTTTGCTTGATCTTTCAAAAAAAATTCATAGCAAAGATGTTTTTATGCATTGTGTACTAATGGAAAAGTACTGGTGCTTATTTCACCAGCACAAAAATAAACAAAGTGAAGGTAAAAGGTGAGTCTTTTCAAATCTCTATCTCAGTCTAGCTCTAAGAATAATATTAAAGTATGGCTAGTTAGGCATGTCTTGTCTTCTCTTTGGACCTCAGACACATTTTTAGACTGTTGGTTGTTCTTCCTCTGATGTTTATGGAAGCAGTTTGATTTTTAAATGAAATCTTCATTCATTTGAACTAGATTTGGTTAGCAGGGGAATGCACTCTTGTTTTCAAAAGCAGTTCTTTTTGTTGAACTAATTTTATATTTAGGTCAGTGTAATTAATGTATTGTGTATGGAAACTAATCAAGGAAAACAAGTTTTATAATATCTTCCATCTTTCTTACAGGTTGTGAAGATGAGAAAAGATGTGAAGAAGGCCAAAGTCCTGACTATTCGCAGACTAACCAGACACATTGGGAAATTAAAGTTGAAAAAGTGAGTTTTAAATATCAGTGTTCTTGTTTGTGTGTTTATAAATGTGACAGTATTTTGAGAAGTTGGAGAAACGTGTTACATTTAGAACTTAAGGCACTATGATGTATAACTGCTGTTTATCTTATTTTCATACCACTTCAGTTTCTTAAATTAGAATTGGTATAACTTTTTTTAAAGGGATTTAGTGCTTTGAAAGCTAATCTGAATCTTACAGAACCTTTTACAGCACTTTTGTGAGTGTCAGAGTTGATCTCTTATGTTATTCTGCTGCTGAATTTAAGTTTTGCAATATTTTCTCACTGCAGTTGTCTGTAAGATTCTACTACAAAAAATATTGTCCTATTTGTGTAGATGTACAGATCACACTTCATTTTTAATAATTAGTATGAATATTTAAGTATATAGTTAACAATGACATTTTGTAGATTGTTTTTAAAGATAACTGGCGCAAAGTAATTTATCATGGCTCTTATCGAAAATGGTGTAAGATTACTGTTACTATGTTCAACGTATAAATTAAGCATACTCTTCTCCCATGATTTTAGCAAATTGTGCAAAATAAGAAGCAAGCCCAATGATATTTTATATTTAAATATAGCATCTTAAGATGTAATTAGATTTCAGATATCAGTGTCTCCTAGTAGTTACTATTTTCCAATAAAGTAAAACCTATCTATCTCTTTGTTCTGGTAAATCTTTAGTGATTTTTTCTCTGTTCAGAACAGCAGAAGCATTAGATTATGTTCAACTCTTTGCTAAAATCTTCATTTAACAACAAGGGAATGTGTTTATACTCAATTTTGTGGTATTTTTATTTTGCTACTTACTATTGCCCACAGGGAAACAGAATAAACAAAAGCCAGATTTTTTTAATAAAGACAAATTTTATTTGCAGGGGTTCAGAAGAATTGAAATTAAAGAACCAAAAACGAGTTGAGAGATTAATAGAGGAAATCCATGCCATGAAGGTAATAGCATGTTTAGGTATTTAAATATTGGTGGCAATTAATTTTAGTAACAAAATCCTTTGTCTGTTTTCTGGGACTGCATTACTGAAACTTTAACTGAAGTATTTCCAGAGTTAGCTTGGTTACTACTGTAACACAGCTGGAAAATTATGAATATTTGCATATTTCCGTGTTTGTTTGCTGCAACTGCAAAGGTGTTAGTTAAAATCTTATGCTTGCCAGTCTAAACAATATTTGTTTAGAAATGCAGGTGCTTCAAGTTTTTACAGTAACAGTTAAAGCAGAGAAATTAAAGTTCAAATGCCACTCAGCAGTATAGAAGGCATTTTGTGTGCCTAACAACACAATATCCTTATTGTCAACTCTCTTAGCTTTTCAGTATGATGATATTTCTGTTTTACTTTCAACTTCAAGGTTCTGTAGCAGTTTAGAAGTTTTAGCTGCAATGGACTGGTGATGCTTGTGTCAGGCTTTTTTTATCTTCAGTCTTGCTGTCAATTGACACAGTTTTTGTATCATGTACATTATGACATATCAGCAAACACTTCAGAAATGTATTAACTTTGTAATGTTTTGTACTAAATATATTTCAGTTTTAACTGATACCGTTTAAAAATGCATTTCTTGAAAAGTACAACATTTCATTGTAAGACTTGATCCTGTATAGGCCAGGAAAACCATTTTCGCATAAAATGACTCATTTATTTGGTTTTTTTCTTGATGACTGTAGTAATTAAATCACCCATTGTGTGTTTGGGGTTTTTTTGTATTATGGAGTTTTTTCGATCTTGATCTTTTTTTTTTTTTTTTTTTTTTTTTTTTTTTTTTTTTTTTTTTTTTTTTGCTGGTCTGATCCTTGCACAGATCCTAGTCTGTGAAAAAAACAGTAACTGGAAACACTTCAGTGACCCATTTCTAAGTGCTTTGTGTCAGATTCACTGAGTGAAATCATAGGGAGTAAATTTTAACACAGTACTTACTAAACAAGAACATCACAAATCAATGAAGAGGAAAAGAAAATGCGTAGCTCTGTATTAAAGGGTGAAGTGTTGGTCAAGAAACATGATAGTCATATTGAGCCATTCTGGTTTTCTTGCACTCAGGACTGAATTGGCCAAGCATATTCAAACTGTTTCTTCAGCTGGCATTAACAAATGCAGGACTTGTGTTAATTTTAGGAGCAATTGTCAGGGGAGGATAGATTTGTAAACTGAAGAACTGAATACAAACAAATTTTACTTTGAAACAGTTTATAGAAAGGGAGAAGTCCTCAAAGTGAGCGTCTGAGAAAGAGGAGAAGCCCTCCTACTTTTCAGGAAATAGCTAGTAAATGTGCTCAGTTATCTGAAATTGTGCTGTAAATAGTCTTTACTGTTTAAAAAAATGCATCCAGATATTAATAATATTTTCATAGCAAAAAGATTGGTTTTCCTGGTTTTTTAATGTTTTGAAATAAACAAATAGACATGTACAAGTTGTACAAGGTATTTGTTTAATAAATGAAAGGAAAGTTCCTGTTTATTAATCACAGCATGCAAGGCACTAGTTTTTTGCATATTTTTTCACCACTGATTTCTAGACTGAGAGATTTTTAGAGTTGATGTAGAAATATTCTTCACTCAGCATGGAAGTGTAACAAAACGGCTTTCACAGAAATCATAGATAATATTTGAGAGAGTGGGAGATTCTGTGTCGGAGAGAGCACCACCAGAGAAATGACGGACACTAATATGGTTAGGTCATAACTCAAATTTTACTAACAAGCATCAGACTTTTATAATCAGCAGCAAAGCTGGCATGTTTACACTACTTCTAATTGGTCCTTTCTATATAAGCCTTGCGGTTTAAGATACTGGTTCAGCCTCCTCCTTGCTCGAGCTTGTTAACATGTAGGCATTCTTTCTTCTTCTTTTCTCACAGTCGAGAGCTGTTCAAGGATAATTTGCACATTAGTTCTCAAAGCATGGCTTGTTAACTGTTACTGGGCCGTGGCCTCTTTCAGACAGAAATTCCTCCACAATTTTGTATTGATATAACATCACTCCCAGTAACCTGCTGTCTTAAGTTATTGATTGTAAGATTCATAAAAATCTCTTTGCATAAGCTGAAGGGATATTTCAGATTTTTTAGGAAAGAATGGACAGAATAGAAATGGTTAATGCGTTGTTAAGCTGTCTATGAAGTTGCAACTTAGAGAATGCTAATATTATCCAGACTACTCTAGCAATCTCAGTGTGTAAATCCCAAACACTTGTCATAGGAGATGCAAATCCTCTCACTACTGATTGACTGTCTGGATGCAGAATACAGAAACTGATCATTTTCCATGTAGCATGCAGAAATAGTCCATAAACTTCTGCATAATGTTTTATGTAAGAAATGTCTGATGGCATGTATTTTCAGAATAAAAGATTTCTTGAATTGGCTACTTACAACTTCTAGAACGTATTTATGGATCAGACAAAGATACAAAAAGTTTCTGTAGATTGAAGAAAATACATTTCTCTGAGATTGTCACAGTTGCCAAAGACACTACGCCTCTTCCTAAATATGCATTTTTATTCCATGAGTCAAGAACAGACACAGACCACCTTTCCTCTACTGCATATCCAGGGGAAAAAAAAAAGTCTCCTGGGGAATGCTGGCATGAACAGGGTCTTTTGTGAAGGACTTATGTATCCTGATGACCTCACAAGGCACAAGAGGAAGATTCAATTTTACAAGGAATTTGTTTCAAATTCAGGGAAGAGAGAGTAAAATTCTGGGATCTTGACACAGTTTTCTCTTGTACAGAAGTTTTTAATGCAATGGTTTAAATTTCTGTTACTCAGGGAAAAAATCTGAGGTATTGAAACTCCAATAAGGGAGAATTCCCTGCTTGCTTAAGAATTTGGCTGCCTGAAAACCCAGAAATATTTTGTACTGGTTTATTCACATGAGGAATCTGTTTCTTGGTCAGCACACTATTTCAGTCTGGCTACTACCACTTCATGAAACGAATCTTTTCTTTCACCCAGACTGTAACTGAAAAAAAAAATTAAAAATCAATTGCCTGATGATGCACCTGTTGTTTTAGCCTGACTGCCTGCAGCTCAGTGGGACTTGTAAGAGCTGCTGTCCTTCCCAATGATACAACTGTGAACTTGTAGTGACAGGTTATTAACTTCTATTTCTATTGCTAGAAACTAGTTACGATCTGATATTCTAGGAATGAGAAAATGCTTGACATTCTTGTCTTAGCTCTGACTCTTGAGTATGCTTTTTTCCTGTCTTCAAGTACACTGAACAGACACTGATGATGTAATTCCACTGTTAAAATACTGCTTCCTAGGAATGGGACATAATTAGATGCTCACTTTTCAAGTTAAATACTATGTGTCTACATTTTGTGTATCCTATACATACTCACACATGTGCAGTTCTGCATATCTTGAAGACCTAGCCAGTGTTGGTGCTAGGCTTTATTAAGAATGAGTTTTGTTATTTGAATTTGCAGATAGCAAACAGTGTTGTTTTATTGATGGAATTATATTTAATTTTTTATTCTATATGTTTTCATTGTTAGAACTGGAGATTAAAAATAACTTAATTGGCAAATATAATTAATGTCTCAAGCACCACAATCAGAAGTAAACATTATGGGAAATGAGAGCTGTTAAAAATGCCAGCTATGTGGATGCAGGAACTGGGTAAATTGTTTGCAGGAGTTCTCAAAGCTATTGGAGTAGTATACTGTTTTTTGAGTTCTCCAGATTTTCTTTTGCCAAGATTGTGTAATTGACATTTCATGAAAGATGGTGAAAAAGGAACAGCATGATCTTTTGTAATCCTTGTACAATTATACTACTTTTTTAAAATAGAAATTTGTGTACACTTACAGGAATTTTTTAACTTATTTTTCAGTATTGTCAAAGTGGATAAATTGTTCATTTTAGGGTAATTATTACCGTGTTTGTGAAGCTATGTCACTTCTTAAACTTTCTTTGCACAAAAGTAATTGATTGTTTAGTGATTTCTTAGCAATTTGTAGCTTATCTTGAGTTGTTTCAATTTCTTGTCTGAAATTGGGCCTTAATACAACTTTATATGATTGCTCTACAGTGTATTTAGCAATAAATTTTACCTTTAGCTTAGAACAAAAAAGGAAACCACAGCCCTTTCAGTCTGACTTCAGTGATGGGGAAGGTTATGGGACAGATCATCCTCGGTGCCATTGTGAGACACATACAATCAATACACAGAACAATCAGGCATTCAGGCCTAGTCAATGTGGCATTACAAAGAGCAGATCCTGTTAGAGCAATCTGATGTCCTTTAGAGGACCTGCTTAGTGAATGAGGGAAAGACTGAGGATGTGATCTTCTTGGGTTTTAATAAGGCCTTTGACACAGTCTCCCACAGCATCCTCCTGGAGAAACTGGCTGCCTATAGCTTGGATGGACCTACTCTGAGATGGGTGGAAAACTCTCTGTATGGCTGGGCCCAGACAGTCATAGTGAATGGAGTTAAATCCAGTTGGCAGATGGTCATCAGTGGTGTTCCCCAGAGTTCAGTGTTGCAGCATGTTCTTTTTAACATCTTTATCCATGATCTTGATGAGGAGATCGAGTGCACCCCCAGTGAATTTGCTGTCAACACCAAGCAGGGCTGGTGCATAGATCTACTTAAAGGCTCTTCAGAAGGGATCTGGACAGGCTGCATTGATGGGCCAAGGCCAATTGTATGAAATTCAACAAGGCCAAGTGCCAGGTCCTGCACCTGGGCCAAAACAATCCCATGCAATGTGACAGACTTGGGGCAGAGTGGCTGAAGAGCTGTCCTGCAGAAAAGGACCTGGGAGGTGTAAACCGACAGCCGTCTGAACATAAGCCAGCAGTGTGCCCAAGTGGCCAAGGAGGCCAATGACACCCTGGCCTGTATCAGAAATAGTGTGACCCGCACAACCAAGGAAGTGATTGTCCCCTGTACTCAGCACTGGTGAGGCCACCTCTCAAATACTGTGTTCAGTTCTGCGCCCCTCACTACAAGAAGGACATTGAGGTGCTGGAGCATGTGCAGAGATGGGCAGCAAAGCTGGTGAAGAGTCTAGAGAACAGGTTTTATGAGGAGCAGGTAAGGGAGCTGGGGATGTTTAGCCTGGAGGAGGCTGAGAAGAGACATGGTCACTGTCTACAGCTATCTGAAGGGGAGTTGTAATGAGGTGGGGGTCAATCTCTTCTCTCCAGTAGCAATTGACAACACAAGGGAATGAGTTTAAGTTGCACAATGGCAGGTTTACATTGGACATGAGGAAAAACTTTTTCACAAAGAGGGTTATTAAGCATTGGAACAGACTGGAATCCATTAAACTGCCCAGGGAGGTGGTGGAGTCTCCATCCCTAGATATTCAAAAGACGCATAGGTGAAGTACTGAGACATATGGTTTAGTTTAGTGATGGGCTTGGCAGTGTGAGGTTAGTGATCTTAAAGGTCTTTTCCAGCTGTAATGATTCTATGATTTTATGATTCAGGAAAGGACGGAGTAGAGCTCAGTTACTTAGCCCTCCTTCGGTGGAGTAGTGCAGATCCTCGCTTTGGCAAGTGTCTAACTTCTTACTTATGCATGATGCATTCCTCTCCAGTAATGTGGGAAACAGGATGCTTTGAGTGGTGAATTACTCAGGTATGCATGTACAAGATGTCAGGCACTGTAGGAAACACTGAATTTTACTTGTGTTCTCAACAGCATATTCTACTTTGTCAAGGGCATTATGTGGCTCTTCTAGGTAATGCACACACTAGTAAGGCAGATTATTTTTATTATACAAACTCTGAATATTAACTATAAGAGATTGCTCAGATTCTGTCAGGGCTAAAGCAGAAAGCTCTTCCAAGTAGGAACAATAGTGTCAATGTTGCAGGTACAAAACTATTTTAGTTAATAACCTAACACAATAACCTGCTAAGCGCTTGTTAAGCACTTATAAAGCATTTGCTAATAGTCTAATCAATTAGCTAAGCACTTGCAAATAGCTCAATCACCTAATGGTTAAGTAAGTACCCATTTAAATCACATGAGGACCAAACTGCAAGAGTTGCATATCACACATGATGAGGGCCTGTTAAGACAAGACCCTGGGACCTGTTAAGACCTTGGTATATGTATTTGTTAGGTTACCTTAGCTGTTACCAAAATGAATAGACTGATATCTTGTTTTAACCAATCACTATGATATTTAGAAATTTTATGGTAGTTAGGAACCAATGAAAATAAAGGGCAATTTAAAAGGTGGACATTTTATGCATACTTCTGTTGATGAATGTAGTTCGTTTGAAATATATAAAAACCTTGAAGCTTGTACCTAATGCCAAAGCATGATTAGAGGAGATATCCTCAGTGTTTCCCAGCACTGCATAATAAAGAAGTGCCTGCTTATCAGCATCTCCGTGTAGGTAAGGTTTTTGTTCTGGATTTCAGATCAGTAACCCTAAAGAGTACTTAACACAGGAGCTCAAACACACACCAAAAAAACCCAAACAAATTCCAGCAAAGGTAGAAGCAAGAACAGGCTACCTTAAAGGAATGTAGAGACACCACCTGAATACACATGGGTAGTGTTAGAAAATACAAAACTCAGATGGATTTCCACCTGGTGAGGAAAGTGAAAGTCTATGGGAATGGCTTCTGTAAGTGAGCGAAAGTAAAGCTAAAAGAAAATAAGGCTCCACAGCTCAGTGAGAGGATGTGAAGAAGGATGAGGTATTCCAGACTTTTTTTTGTTTCTTGGTTTTTACTGGTTAGTTCTGCCCTTTGGCATCTCAGTTTCCAAAGCCTATAAGCATAGTCTATTGGAACAAAGTGTTACCCACAGGGAAAGCAATGCCATTAAGGAATGCATAAGTCAATTAGACATACAGGAGTCCATGGAACTAGATACTTTGTACTTGGGGTGCAGAAGGTGCTGAGTGATGTCACGATGAGGTTGTTTTCATTGTTTTTGAAGGTCACAGTAATTTGGAAGGGTTAGTGACATTTGGAAGAAGGCAAACATGATTCTTAATTGCAAGGAAGAGGGCAATCTAAGAAAATACAGTTTGGTCTTTTGCAACTTAATCTCTGGGAGCGTTATGGAGAAAGTCTTTATGGTATTTTATTCCAGGAACAGGAAGGACAGAAAGGTAACTGAGAATAGCTGGAATAGATTTATCCAAGGGTAAATTGTGCCTCGCTGACCTGATAACTTTCTGTGGTGAGATGACTGTATGGAAGCAGCAGATGTTGTATACCTTGACTTTAGCAGAGCCTGTGACAGTCTCTCTTTCCATACAGCCCTAGCCCTTTAGAGGGGACGAGGGAAGCCCTGGCACCACCTTGGCTGGGCAGAAAGACCTCCTCATCTGCTCCATGCCAAGGAGGTGAAGGATGCATCTCCCAGTCTACAGGCCAGCATCAGAGGTACTGATGCTACAGACTATGATGCCAATGAGACAAAAAAAAAGAGGTGGAAGGATGGCCTTACACCTGTTACCATGCATCCAGCCAATTTCCACAGTGTGTGGGAGAAGACTTTAGGAGAAGGATAATGAAATCCAGGGCAAGACAGGAAGGGGGAAAAGCCAAAATGGAAAGGGGCAGAGGTAAAAGTGTGTCTCCAGCCAGTCTTCCATCCCAGTACTAATCAGACCCACCCCTGCTTGACTTCGGAGACTGAACACGGTAAAAGTAGTGTGACTGGCATATACTGTCCCCCGCCAGCACTGGTGCCAGCACTGGCCTAAGCATCTTTGCCTGGCCCCAGCTGCGTTTTCCCCAACACCAGCTTTCCCCATGCCCACAGCTTCTTGTAGACTTGAATCAACCCGAAGTCTGCAGGAGTGGTATAAAACACAGCTGTAAAGCTATGCAGAAGATTTTTGGAGAGCACTGATGATACCTCAGTAACACAGGTGATTGAGGAGCCAATGATGGAAGATGTTTTACTGGACTTGATATACACAGACAAGGAAGAACTGATCAACAAGATGAAGATAAGGGGCAGCATTGCTAGCAGTGATCCCAAGGTAATGGAATTCAAGATCCTGAGAGAAGGGAGCAAAATAAAATAAGCAGGATTACAACATTGGCCTTGAGGAGAGCAGAATTTGGCCTCTTAAGGCAGCTGCTTGAAGAATCCTGTGGAAAAACTGTCCTAATGGGCAGTCTGGGAAGAATGGTTGAATGAAACATTGCAACACAAAGGAAGTTGAGGAAAGACAACAGGAGGCCTGCAGGGTGAACAAAGAGATCATAGAATCATTTAGATTGGAAAAGTCCTTTGAGATCATTCAGTCCAACAATGCACTGCCATGTCCACCACGAAACTATGTCAGCACCCCGTCTACACATCATTGGGATGGTGACTCAACCACTTCCCTGGGCAGCCTCTTCAAGAACTTGACATCACTTCCATTGATTAAATTTTTCCTGATATCCAACATAAACCTTCCCTGGAACAACTTGAGGCCATTTCCTCTTGTCCTGCCACTTGTTACTTGGGAGAGAAGCCCAACACCCACCTTGCTACAACCTCCTTTCAGGTAGTTGTAGATAAGCAACTCAAATGTAAAAGGGAGTCATGTGGGGTGGAAACAGCAACAAATAGCTTGTGGGAACAGAGAGATACTTTTCAAGCGTGCACCTGTAGTTGAACATGGAGAGAGACATGAAGGACAACACCGAGGGTTTCTACAGGAATATGAACAGACAAAGGAACACTAAAGAAAATGTAAACCCAGTGATGAGTAGACAGGTGATTCCTTGATAAAAGACATTAAAAAGACCATGGTAATCAATTACTCTTTATTGCAGTTTTTACTGGTAAGAGCAGCTTCAAGAATCATGAGTCCCTGAATTCAATGGAAAAGTGCAGACAAAGGAAGACTTACCCTTGGCGGAAGAGGACCAGGTTAGGGAGCATATAAACAAAGTGGACGTGCATAAGTCCATGAGACCTGTTGGAAAGCTTTACTTTTGCTGGGTATACTTACAGAAGCAGTAGTCGATGAAGAAGCTGACCACTGTCACCATTCTGAGTCATTTTTGGAAGGTCTTGGTGAGAGTAGGATTCCTGACAACTGGGAAGAAGCAAATGTCACTCCTAACTTTACAAAAGACAGGATGGAAAATCAGGTGTACTTCAGGCCAGGCAGCCTCTCCTCTGTTGCCAAAGTGGTAAATTATGAATTGAACAGAGCAAATAATATTGAAAAAAAACCCACAAAAATACAAAGGACAAGCAACTGATTAGGCATAGATTTTGTCTTGTTTTGAAGTTCCATGGAATCCCTCTTCTGTGGTCTTTTGTAGGAGAGAATTTCTCAGTAATTAGTGAACATTTTGTTTCAGATGTATTATTACTTTTGATACTGAACAAATTATTAGTTGAAAAAAGTTCATATGTTTCTGAAATAAAAACCATAACATTAGCACTGAAATAATGGGCACGGATAATGCTACAGTTCCAGAGAAAATTAAGAGAGTCTGAACAAATATAAAGTATTCCTGGAGCAAATATCTTTCTAGTCAAGACAGTAAGGTTGTTGCTTCCAGATGGACTTTTCTTCATGGAAGTTTCACTTACGCCTGTCTACGAATGTGTACCCGAATGTGTACCCTTAGAAACAAATGATGGCAACTTTTATTTGTTTGTTTGTTTTTTACCCAAAACACAAATGTTTTGGTCTTCATAGTCGAGGTGGAGTGAAAAGAGAGAAAAGGAGTGATGAGCTGAATGGCCATCTGTTGAGATGCCTTTCTCAGTGTTTATGAGGTCTGACTTGTCTCAGAATGAGGGAGGAACGCTTTGTCAGGAGGAAACATAACTATGTCTCCTCAATATATCTACTTTTCTCGAATATTCCTACTTACCACCTTTTTCTGTCATGATTCTTAAAATAGTGTGAAGGTGTGATGGCATACTCACTGTCTGAGTTCTGTTCTTGATCTTCATAGCATTTAATAATATTTTCACTGATAGATTGCTTCCATTCATGTTTATGCCAAGATGAGAAACTCAATATTTAGTATAACTGTTTTCCCAAGTCAGTCTCCTGTTTCCCCTTTTTCCTATGTTAATGTGTCATAACTGAGCAAGCTTAACAGTCTCAGCATGAGAAAGCTATAGAACATGATTTATTTTTCTTTTTCCTACATAGAGCATAAAAGAATACTTGGAATTGTGTGGAAGACAGAGAAAAATGCAGAGATATGATCTTGTACTATACAATTTTCATTTGGAATGAGAAAACAACTGACAGTCATTCCTGTTGTTTCATTGTGATAACAAAAGTAATGATTTTTTTCTTGCACCAAGTATTGCTTTGGATTGCATTAAAAAAAGACAGGCAGCATTTCGGAAATATAAAAGTCAGTAAAAATATCACCAGCTTCATTTTCAGAGCTTCATTTTTGACAAGTTACTTAAATAGAAGCAGTTGTCATATGCTTTTTTTTCTTATGCACTAGATTCTTGATGACAAAGTGAAAACAGATGACAAAGGCAGCTTTTTGTTGGATTTGTGACAACTTAAGGAAGATTTTAAAGTAGGTTCTAAGAAAGGTTGTCAGCTGTCTTAAAAATATGACTTGCAGATGAAACTTTTTCTCAAATCTTGCATAAGAACTTTAGTATCTAATTTTTTTATAAAGTATGCAGAATAAGCCGTTTTCACTTTTAAAAAAATAAAGCTTGTGGATGAGAGTCCATCTCCTTTCTGAATTCTGCATAAGCATCTTTAATTTTTATTTTAATAAAGATATAACCTTTGCAGTAGTACTAAAACCAAATTATTTCATCTCATATGATTTAATTTATTTGAAAATTGAGCAGTGCCAGTGAACCAAAATGCTTATTATTCAAAGTAAAAACAGAAGTGTCAGATGTTTGTGCGCTCATTTTGAAAATATTTATGCCTATTACAAATAGATACTTCTTCTTGTTGTTGATTTCTTTCACCATCCCAGCATGTATTTTGCTTTAGTGTATCAACATGAGCCTCTTTGTTAACCTTCTCCATAATTATTCTGAATTTGAGATAGAAAGGAGTGCTTCTGTAAGCACTGCGTTTCTTTTCATTTTGGCTAGCCCATCCTGAGATATACTAATACTTGCAAATAAGATGGTCCTTGTGAGATCTCTCAGACAGTTCTAGTTAACATCTTGCTGTATAGTAGCTGGTCTTTGTACTATGGAAAACCTAAGAGTAATACCTCAAGTAACTAGTGAATTTGTGTAGTATGGTAGATCAATATTAAACTATCTCAATGTCTTTAATCAAATGACCTTTTTAGGACTCTTTCTTCTGGAGAAACCTTTAGAAATTAGGTCTTTTGTTCTTCACAGCTATAAAAGACATTGTTCTTCAATATTGTAGTAAAGGATTTCTTCTCATTCCATCTAACTGGCTGGGGAGAGGAAGAAAGAAATTGGAGCCCTGCTATAAATATCTTTATAGTCACTTGGAAACTAATTAATTCAGAGTAGTGACTGTAGCTGCAATAACCCCTTGTTCCAATTGATGCTTTTCAGTGTAATATCTTATTTCCCCCGTGGTTGCCTCCTGCTTACAAAAAAATATATAAAGTCTGTGCTGGGAATGTAATACTAATGTAAATTTGACCTCAGTGCAGGATGGATTTATTGGCATTTTTATTTGAGAACGAATTAGTGAACATATGGATGAATAGGATGAGGCAGAATAATTGTACCTTTAGAAGATGAAAGCCATGACTTGCAAGTAAGTGGGAGTTCTTTGAAGGAATACAAACATGCAGTGGAAGTTGCTAATTTTGTATGTTGTTTTAAATTTCTGAAAAGCTGTTGTCCAGTTTTCACCAAAACTTCTGATTCCTTTTTGTGATTTGTTTTTGGGGGCTTTGCTGTTTTTTGAGTTTTTTAAGGATGCTCATGGATATGACTTTTCTTTTCATAGTCACAGAGTTAAATATAGTAAGTCGGAGGGAGGAATAGATGGTTAGCTTTCATACTGTTGGAAAGCTAACAGCGGAGTTCTGTGGAGACCAGTGCTGGAAGTTATTCAGAAAAAGAGAATGAATGACATAACTTGATGATCCAAAATTTCAAGATGGCAAGGATGCTAACATTAAGACACTGCAGAATAATAGTACAAAAGTAAATGGATGATAAAATGACTAAAGAAGTTCAGTTGGGATAAATTAAAAACTAGAGCCTGTAGTGGTGGTAATTACATTTTCAGTGGTTTGCATTCACTGATTTGCAATCAGTTATTACCAGTGGGGAAGTGGACATTGGAATTACCATAGATACCTGTGTGAAAATGTTATATTGATTGCTATTCACTGTCTTCAGGCAGAAGACGGTTTGTTCTCATTTAAATCAATTGTTTTACTGCATAAGTCACCTTACATATTTTTAAAAAGGGAAACTAATACTAGCAAAAGTATAAAGAATAGTGTCAACAATGATAAGAGACATATCCTAGCATCTACAGAAGCTGTAACAAAATTAGGATAGGATTCTCCAAGATACAAAGTGAAGTGCAGATGTTGGAGGTTTACCCTGAATAGTTCTTTTGCACTTTGTACACCAATATTTTGCTCAGGAGCTTCAGCAGCCTGTTTGGAAATCCACAGATACTGAAAAAAAAATGTAACTTTCCATGTTTTGTTGCCAGATCTCCTCTTTCAACCTTCTTCTCTCACCTTGGGCAAATGAGATAGCAGGTTTGTCCTGGTCAAGTTTTGAGATGTCTAGGAAAGGACAAAAAGTAATTTATTTTCTTCCTCATGGTGTTTTAAGGAAAGGCTGGAGAAGGCCTACTTTTCCTGAAGATAGTGCATACTGGGAAATTGAATGTAGAAAGGAAATTCTTTTTTTCTCCATTGCGTCTGATCTTTTTATGCTCCCTGAAAGCAGACAAAGGAGCTGCGTATATGTCTGTATTCACGCTCTTCTATCTCTTTCTGCGTTTCTCCAGGTTCTTCTGTCTTCATTATTTATTTCTGTTTCCATATCTATTTCAAACCAGAACTTAGTGAGTGGATATTATTGCCCGGATTGTACCAATTTGTCATTCATGGTCTTGGTTGGGAACGTTGTGAGAATGCAGCATATCTTTTTCCTGGCTGCTTTGGTGGCAGCCTTGCTGGCGCAAGCTCCTACTGGGGAAAAAAGAGGCTAAATTGAGAAAGAGGAGACTTTTTGTGAGTTGTACGTAGCGTCCCCTTCTGGCAGGTCACACTAGTTTTCTTCAATTTTTACAAAAACAGTTCATCTGGCAACTAGCAATACTGGCAGTGGTTGTGAATACCGGGGATAGTAATTCAAAACCAAAGAGTTCCAGCCAACAGAGACTGCTTGGAAATGTGTTAACCCTGAAATTTCATGTGGTTGTTATTTTAATATTAGAAAAGCAGCATGGAACAAATTGCCAGTACAGAGTGAAATTACAGATTGTACTCTTGCAAGTAAACGCAGATACTTATAACCAAAAGACGTTTGAAGAAAAAGACTATTCGAATAATCATATCTCTGGCATCATCTTGCTTTCTGTACTGAATAATCCAGTGAGCGCTTTTTTTAAACTTTTCTTTTGAGTGCTTGTAATTGTAGTTTACTTTCACAGTACATTCTTCCTACAAAATTGCCACAAGATTACAGACTTGCTAATTTATTCTGTATCCTATGGTGAAAACACTGATTCTTGCTTTCTGAATATGGCTACTGAATCAGATGGGAACCTCCAAAATTAAACAATTAATTTAATCTAATTGGCTAAATAAAATGCCAAGTTCACGGTGTTCATCTCAGTAGACTGATGTAATTCCTGGCATGGGACTTGCATACCTCTTGAAATCTTAAATTAGTTTATAAACGTGGCAGAAAGAGTAACCTATACTTGCCAAATAAAGTTTGGGTGTTTTACAATAGCTTAAACAAACTAGCCGTGTTAACTCTTGGGGAGTTGGGTTTTTTTTCATTTTGTTTTGTTATTAAACTGCATTAATAAGTAGTCTTTGCCTCAGCTGCATGCTCTGAGACTTTTCACAGTATAGCAGAATAAGGAAATTTGGCTAGAGAAAGGTAACCATTTCAACAAAACTATGTTTATAAGCACATTGTGTGGTTTTGTTTGACAATTATTTTAGTCATTTCAATTCTCTAGAGAGCTACAAAGCAGAAAATTACAAAATTTTAGTGTGAGACTTAGTAGATGAAAGCCTACAGGTTGACATTGAATTTCACTTGGATCTAAACTGAGACAGCAATACTGTAGACATTTAGTAATGTTTGAAATCAGTGCCAGCAAAAACCTGACACCAGTGTAGTTTACAGAAAGAACAATTGCTAGACAAGTTTCACATGAAATACATTCTTACATTCCTAGTGATTAACTGTAATTTTGGAGGGTTTTCTTTAGCAGGTTGGTAGTAGTTAACTCACATCAAAAGCCATATATTTGTTTAAAGTGAGATGGTTGTATAGCTTTTGATTTTTTGAGGAAGTTCTATTCTGATAATTTCCTTTAGTGACTTCTTTGATTTTACCGTTTTAAAATGAGAATTAAGTTTTACTGTTTTTTTCCTCAATCTAGTCTGTAATATTCCTGACCAAGTTGTTATTAATCCAATAAAGGTGAAAATTAATTATTTCAAGGAATAATGTTTTATATCTTGAAGTCATGTGTTAAAAGACAAGTTAAAACATTAATTTCTATAAAGCTTTTGAAAATGGCAGTCTATGAAACATGCGAAGTCATTAAAAATGCATGAAATTTTCTTTAGTGTCTATTTTGGGAAAATTAGCAACTGCAGAACCTTTTAATGCTTTCCTTCCTCTTTGTAATACAGAATCTAGATATTTCATAAGTGAAAAATACTATCATTACTGTAGGGCATAATAATCTTGAACCTTAATGATACAGGGGAAAGGTATTTAAATTATAATTCATTTAATTTGTCTGCAATTAGAGAGAAAATGTCTCCATTTCTGCTGGATAAAACCTCTGGTTTCAGTATGTGATGATATAGAATCAAGTCATCCAGTCAGGCTGCTGGGAAAAGCTTTGTTTACCAGACTAGTGGAAAAAAAAGATCTGGGAAGTGGGGTTTTTTTGTTGTGGCTTTGCTTTGCTGTAGTTTTCTGTTCTTCATGACACAGGTACTTACAGTAAAACATGACTTCTAAGAAAGGCTAAATCTGTGCATCCACGTACTTTCATTAAACTTAACTACATTTGCTGTAAGCTTATCAAGGTTAAAGGTTTTGAAGTTGTTTATTAAAAGAAGGTGAAAATGTGCAAACTTCTGAAGTGGTATTTATTCAAACAATGTTAGTAAATATGTGTCAGACTGATAGTATGGAAATAATTTAGTAGTGGAAAGTTACCACAACATGCAGAGTATTGTTAATTAGAAAGACATTCCTACCACCATTGTTATGTGACATATCATTTTCACTTAGGAAAAAAAGAGTACACTAGTAATATACTGATTTATTTGTCTTATTGATGCTGACTTTCAGTATACTTATGTTTCAATATGTGGTCTTCATGTTGCCAGTGTGATATGTTATAATAGAGGAAAAGGGTAGGGAATCTATCTTCTCAAACATATTCATTTACAGTGGTTAATTATTGTATTTTATGGTCTCTGCTAGCACCTTATAAGAGTTCTGTTTTTTTATAAGCTTTTCAAGTTTTCACCACTTAGATTTTATGTCCATCTATAATTTAAAAAGCAAATGTTTTTGCTAGTGAGGTGCCAGTGAGTGAGCAAAAAAACCACAATAGTAGCCGAAAGGTGCAGACTGTAGCATAAATATGCACAAACATTGAAAATCATGAGTGTCACCTGTCGAGGAAGAACAGTGAGTCAACCTAAGCAAGGCAGAGAGACCTTTAACCTTAGTATGAGTAAATTAAGTATACTTTGTCTTTCATTTCTTTACCTAAGTGTTTTATAAGTGTTTCTAGGTCTGTTTTGAGTATTACAAATAAATGCTTTTAGCAACATTTTGTTTGAATCTGGTGTGAACTGAGTATGGCTTGGAAGGCATAGCAAGACTCTTTGTGTAGTATGGGGAAGAGTCTGTAAATTGGGCAAGTTGAAGTACTGAAGTTTTCCAGCACATCCTCTGCCCTGAGCCCCAAGTGTGATTCACTCAAGAACCCCAAGAATGAATCCCCATTTCATCTGCAGGGGCCAGTGAGTGAGCTGACACTTCTACATTTGGCGAGTGCAGACTTTTTTCCGTATGACTGTTTAAAAAACTCCAAACAAAACAAAGAAGTCAGGAAAGCTTTTATCAGAGAGCTGTTAGATACTTACTTGACTTCTGAAGGGCAATAATATCGTGAACAAGTGACGTGTCTTAATATGCTGGGCATCAGTCAAGTTCAGACCTGTAAAAGGGAGGAACCTAACAGAGCCATCCAAGACTCCCTATGAATTAATCTACATCTAACGAGACCATTAATGGCTCTTGCTGGTTTCTCAGACTGCATTGGAAACCTCAGTCCCTCACAGCAGGTATTTGAAGCTCATGGTAACTGCAGTGTAAGGCTTTCACAAAGAGATGTTTCTCTTTGCAGTCTGCTGCAACAGGAGGCCATGGCAAGTCTTTTTAGAATTGGAATGCAGAAATGTTGGATTGAGTTCCTGATGAAAAAAAATTAGATTTTACTTGCCACACTTTCAGGTTATGCAGTATTTTTAGTAGAAATACATGTGTGCAAAGACTGGAGGTTTCTAGACTGCTAGCTACAGAATTTTTAGTGTCAAAATAGTGCTACTATATGCATTTAGTCTGTCATTGTATATTTTTGTTAAATAGGAATTAAACATTTTAATGACTATCCAATCATTTTCTCAGCACCAGGTAAAATAAATGGTGCAGTTGCATCATTTAGTTATTTTCATGTTGTCATTTGGCCAGAGGAGATAATAAATGTAATTTTAGGATTACTAGTTATAGTCAACAAAGCAGGAAATCATTAAAACAAAAGTCTGAGTTGTAGATGTTAAAAGCTTTCCTGCATAAGTTGTGGGACACAAGTAGCAGATAGAATGTTATGAGTTCACCTAACATCAGGTTACAGTTAAAGAAACTTGTTACAGATCAGTAGACTTGTCTGGAAGAATTTTATGTAATATAAAGGTGATGGACAGAGATGAGGATGACCTGGATTGCCTGGATTCCATTGAGGAAAAAAGTAAAGCCAAAAGGAAGATTAAATTTCCAGAAGTAAGACTCTTTGTCTTGAATGAGGCTTCTCTTATTCTCTATGATATTGCTAAGACATTTACTGCATCTCTATTTTATTCCTGTTTTTAAATTGTGGTTAAAATGAGACCGAATGTAGAAAAGACTTTAAAAGGTTACTTATAAACAGATTTTCCTTCTGTAGTAGGTGAAATTTAGGGCATTTAGTTAATCAAAATGAGGCTTGAGAGTTGACTTCGTAGTTTATAAGTAGTGACACAAAGGCAGACAGCCACTCAAAGTGCTTAATTTTATCTGCTGGTAAAATTACATAGTGATTTTACAATAAAGATATCTCAATGTAGCACTTATGTATTTAAAAAGCTTTTTAGGAAGTTTAAGCCACATTTAAATAGACAACATCAGACATCTAGTTAACAGTTTAAATTTTCCATCCTACTTTTCTGTTTATTAATTTTACCCAAATGTTTATTTCCATTTATTAATTTTGCCTCTGCTGGCAATAATATTCATCTTGATTTCACATTTGGTAAAATGAGGGCTTGGGGGAAACTAATTTGGTCGGTGGATTTATTTTCATTTTTTTACATAGACAGAGTGCCATTTAGTTTGTTACAATGACTAATGCCATTTACATATGTAGAAAATCTCGTCTGTGTTTGTATGTGTACATACATATATATATATGTGTGTGTACATTTAGGTCATAGTTACTGACAATGAGTTTGCATTTCAATCTAGCAGAGGATAAAAGTGTCACTTTTTCTTCGTAATCAGTTTGGTAGAACCAATTAGAATACTGCACTTCTTGACAACAGGCCATCATAGGTGTAACAAACTTGTGCTCTTAACATGGATTTACTTACTTTTTTAAAAGCTTATAAACTTTGAGGTGAGCCATGGCTGATTTATTTCACTGTTTTGAAGATATTCTGCTTTTAAGTGCATGATCCTGTTTTTGTGTACTTCCATGATGACGATATTTACACTAACAGTCAAAGACTACTTTTGCTCTGAATTAATAAAATACTAAACTTTTTCAGATTTAGAGGAATAAATAACCATGCAGTGATTAAATTACAGAAGAGAGAAGCTGAATAACTGTACTAAAATGAGGGGTTTTTTTTCCTTTCTCTTTGTCCTCATTAAAGAACCTAGAAAAATGATAGAAAAGAGCAGACTAGGACTGAATGGGTGTGGAAAACCAAAAGAAACTATTAAGAAGCTAGCTTCAAATACCTGTTCCAAGGGTAAATGATAATGTTATAAATTATTTAAATGCAGTAATGGGTAACATACTCCAGTTGAGATTTCACATAAAATATTTGATTTTTTTGATATGGGTGTTTTGTTGTCTACATATATATACCTTGATTCTGTTAGGGGTTTTTTTTTTTTTTTTTTAGAAATTCCTCCAAAAATTTTATTATAAAGATGGTATATCTGGAGTGATTTCATAAGGAAAACCTTAACACTCATACAAGCTAAGAAAAGATGGAAAAATAATGGGAATTAATTAATTGCATGATAATACCTGCTACATTCCACTCCTTGCCTCTGTGAGTCAAATACTTAAGAATTATCATAATAAATCCACATTCATCACACAATTTTTACAGTTTTCACTCAAAAAAAAAATTCACCACACCAAAATGAAAATAATATAATCACAACACTGAATTAAAGTGAATAATTTGCATACAATCCAGTCCTCATCCCTTCACTACAATTAGAACAACTCGAATTCTCCACAATCCTTCCATTTTCTAGCATTGTTCAGTCCATGTTTTGCCTGTTACCTCTCGCAATTGCTGTCTTTATATTGAGCTCCTCCTAATCCAAAGCTCCTGCCTGGCTCAGCAAAAGGAATGTGGTGTTTTAGCTCTGGCAGAGTACCAGATGCCCACAAATTTCTTCTATCATTCCACACCTCAATTGAACAGGGAAGAGAGAAACACAACAAAAAGTTTTACAAGTCAAGATAAGGACAAAGAGGTCACTCAGCAATTACTGTCATGGGCAAAACAGACTAAGATTGAGGAGAAATGGTTGAGTTATTAACAATCAATCAAAACAGAGTAAAGAAAATGAAAAATAAAAAACTAAATCTTAAAACACCTCCCCCCATGACTCCTCCTGGGCCTCTACCTCCTTCCTCCCAGCAGCACAGGGGAACAGGGAATGGGGGTTTACAGTCAGCTCATCACAGATGGACATTGCTACTGTTTAGTTTCAGGAGGAGGTCTCCTCACACTTCCTGGATACAGTACTCAAGGCTTCTGCCCTAGTGAGGCTTCATCTAGAGTCTTGTGTCCAGTTTTGCGCTCCTCAGCTCAAGAAGGACAAGGAATTTCCAGAAAGATTCCAGTGCAGGATCACTGAGATGGTTGGGGGACTGGAGCATCTTCCTTATGAGAAAAGGCTGCAGAACCTGGGACTGTTCAGCCTGGAGGAGACTGAAGAGGTAATCTCATTACACTTACAAGTGTCTAAAAAGTGTGTGTCAAGAGGATGGGGTGGCACTTTGTTGTTTCGCGTGACAGGGCAAGGGTTAACGGACAAAAGCTGGAACACAAAGAGTTCCACTTAAACATAGGGAAAAACTATTTCACTGTGAGGATGACAGAGCACTGGCACGGACTGCCCATGGAGGTGTGAAATCTCATTCTCTGGAGCTTTTCAAAACCTGCCTGGACACGTTCCTGTGTGACCTGATCTAGGTGGACCTGCCTGAGCAGGGGAGTTGAAGTAGATGATTTTTAGAGGTCCCTTCCAACCCCTACCATTTTGTGATTTCCACTGCTACTGTGTGGATTCTCTCCCACCAGAAATAGTCCTCCATGAAATTCTCCAGTGTGAGTCCTTCCTGCAGTTCTTCACAAGCTGCCTCACTGTGTGTCTCATCCATGAGGCAAATGATCCTTCAGGAACAGACTACTCCAGCTTGGGTCCCCCACAGGGTCACAAGTCCTGCCAGCAAACCTATGCCATCATGTGCTCCTCTCTCCATGGTTCCCAGGTCCTGCCCAGAGCCTACTTCAGAGTGAGCTTCCCATGGGGTCACAGCCTTCTTTGGGCATCTACCTCCTACAGCATGGGGTCCTCCCTGGGTTGCAGGTGGATCTCTGCTCCACAGTTGCCTCCATATCTGCAGAGGCAGGACCTGTCTCACCATGGGCTGCACCACAGCTCTCAGGGGAATCTCTCTTCCAGTGCCTGGACGTCTTTTCCCTCTCCTTCACCACTGACCTTCGTGTCTCTGGAGATGTTCTCACATTCTTACTGTCTTCTGCAGCTGTTGTGGTTTAGCATCTGCACAGCGACTTCTTGGCCTTCTGAAAAATGTTATTCACAGAGATGTTACCTCCACTGCTAACTGGCATTGGCCAGTGGCAACTCCATCTTAGAGCTGACTGGCACTGGCCCTGTCAGATGTAGGGAAAGCTTCTAGAAGCTTTTTACAAAAGCCACCCTTGTAACCTCCCTGTTACCAAAACCTGGCCACACAAACCCACAACAAGGTAGAAAGAAAATACTAGTCAAAATTGAGGACTCCTAAATTGCTTCTACAGGCCACTACTGAGTCACCTAAATTGCGTTAGACAGAATAGCTGGGAATAAATTTTATGTGAATAATCTTGCATTTCTGAGATGTGTCAAAGTCTCATCTGACAGGGGTTTTTTATGTCTTTCCTGTCTTACAAAGGCTATCTGATAAATTGCATTTCCATACCCTTTAGAGTCAGAAACTGTGTCTTCCTCGGTATCACTTGGATAAAATATCTTCTAGCAACCACAGTCAATATTCTCATAAAGTCATATTTTTTTGGATGTTATTTATGCTTTACATACTTCTATTGAATATATAGTTTTGCCTTTTTGTGTAATACAGTTCCATTTTTTTCTAAATAAGTCAATCATTTAAAATAAATACAAACTTTACTGTTCAAAATTTCTGTAAGTAATGGAGTGAGATTGCTGCCTCTGGTACTGGGACTTGCTTCAGAGCTGCATGGCTGCCCACTGCCATATCCTTTCCTGTGCCCCAGCACTCTCTTCCCAGCCTAAGCAAGTCTTTGCCCACTCGTAGTTACTTTTATCCCCAAATTCAGAATTTCAGTGTGACTTTGTATGCAGTCTTGGCTTCAAGTGCTGTTCCTAGTATGCTTACTTCTGTACTATCAGTTTTGCAAGATGTCCCCTTTCCCAAAAGCTGCCTGTGCACCACCTTCCCATGGAGCTTGTCTTTTTTTCACAAAACTCCAGTGATCTGTAAAATCCAACCGCTCTGTCAGCTTCTTTCATTATCTGTCACATTCAACAGTTTCCTTACATCCAGTAGTTTTTCATATCCTGTTTATTCAGCTTAATCTTAGGCCAAAGCCTAGTCATCTGCTTGCAGCTGTGACAAAATCCAGCTGGCTGACAGGTTGGTCCATCTGACATCCCACCACCACTGCTCAAGCAGTGAGTAAATACCTCAGTCTCCACATTGTGAAAATTGTTGAAAAACTGCAAATCTCAGCTCTGAGAATCACACTGGTCCTGTGGCTGATATCCCTTTGCCTTCATCTCCTCCTTCAAGTCTTATCATGGTTGCTCCTAAGGCAATAAATAAAAATGTAAATAAAGAAATCTTCCATTGTTGTCTACTACTCATTATCCATCAGGGTGCCAGCATATGCCAGCTAAGGCACTGGTACTGTCGTTTCTGACAGCGTGCCTGAAAGTCAGTAGCTCTTCTTGTAACTGTAGTCTCTCCCACAGAGAAAATGTGGTCAGTGTGCAGGGGGAAAGGATCTATTGATCACAATAGTTTTTCAGCACTCCTCAAGAGGTAGTCAGACACTTTATTTTTTATATTTATTTTTTATTTTTGTCACTTTATTTTTATACTTTTTTCATTTTTAAGTATTTGAGGATTGTTTAAAATGTTTGTCAGGTTATTTTCAAGGAGAGGAGAGCGTGTGTGTTTGTTGATAGGGCGGCTTTGTCTATATTTATCTAATCTGGGATTATTATGGACCGGATACTTCATAAAGTGGTATACTTACTTAATTCCCACTTAAAACTTTTGTATTCCTTCTTCACTTGGAACATAACACCTCATTAGTCTTGGAAACTTATTGGCACAGGGTGTTACAATACCATGTATTATCATGATTTCAGGAAGCAGCCATAATCTGTGAGGGCATGTGGAAGGTGCTAAGAGCAAGCAAACCTGACCAAACTCTGTGTCTGATTGCCATGGTCTGTCATCTTTTTATAAATGTGTTTATGCTGTGCATGAGTGCCACAAGGACTAGGCACCAGCTTCTGGGAGGACCAGCATGAGTGGGTATGGGGCCAGCAACTTGAGTCAGAACAGGGATGTAGGTGTTTTGAGCCTTCAGTGCCAGCAGCAGAAGCAGATGAGGATCTGGGCTCCAGCCACAGGGACAGGAGCTGCACATGTCCCATCTGGGAGGAAAGGGACAGGTTGTGTCCTGGGCACAGTGTTGGATGGGATGGGAACAAGTAAAACAAGAACCTTGCTGCAACACTTAGACTGCAATTGCAGATCACAGCTCCTGTGCTTGAGGCCTCCTGCTGATGGAGGCAAGCAAGAGTGTTTGTGTTTTCACCTGCTTTGTTTGGACTCCACGTATCTGTCTTTGTGGCATGTGTAATTCACTAGCAAACTTCTAGTTGTACTAGCAGTGAGTGAGAGGCACTGGGTCCATGCAGGGGTATCAGGTAGGTAGAGGGACCATGCTGGTGTTTGGAATGGACCTGTTAGAAGAAGAGCTTGAGCTGCATACATCTGCCTGCTAGTGATTTGCTGGCAGCCAGCAAGCAGAAGGATAAAACAACTATATTGATTCTGAGGTGGTGATGATTTCCACAGCAGCCTTTCTGTTTGTAGCTAAAAATGTGTATTGATAGCACATCAATGTTTTGGCTACTGCGCAGCATCAAGGCTGTCTCTGCAACATTTCTTCCCCCACCTTCACCAGTAGCTGTGAGTGGGCAGGATCCTGGAAGGGGCCAGGAGTGCTGATCCAGGCTGACCAAGTTGATATTCCATACCATATGACATCAACTTAGCAATATCAACTCAGGGAGAGGAGCAGGAAAGGGGAGTCATTTGTGATTGACTTTTGCCTTCCAAAGCAACCGTTCCTGCTTCTCAGGAAGTGGCCAGATATCACTGTTGATGGGAAGTAATATCTTTATCTGCCTTGCTTCTCACACACATGGCTTTGCCATTTCTCTATTAAACTGTTTTTATCTCCACCCAAGAGGTTTCTATCTTATTTTGTCCCCTGGCTTGCTGAGTAGGGGGGTGACAGAGCAGTATGTTGGGCTCCTGGCACCCAGCCAGCGTCAAATCACCACAACAGCTCAGACAGAGGGATCCTAAGCAGACAGAGGGATATGCTCTGCTTCTATCTGAGAATCACAGAGTGGTAGGGATTGTAAAAGACCTCCAGAGATCACCTCGTCTAAGCCTGCTGCCAAAGCAGGTTCACCTAGAGCAGGTTGCACATGAAAATCTATCAGTATGTGTGTGCTCATGAATCTAGAGTGAGTGGGAGGGGGCGTACTCAGTAATGTGCTTCTATCCTGACCAGATGAAGAGGAAAAAGAGGTCTTGTCTGGCTATACAAAAGAGGTCTTGTCTGGCTATACATAAGCTCACGAGGGTTATATGTGAGTTCATCTGAGACCTGGGAGTCTTACATATGGGTGCTGTCAAAGGCAGTGTCCTTCCTGAGACAGCTAGCTCATAGCTGAGCTTCAGTACTGGTTGAAACTGCAGGTGAGAAAGCAACTGCTACATCTGTGGACCTGGGATAGAGACCTCCAGATCTCTATATACACTGGTCTTTCCTCTAGCAACAGGGCAGGAAGAATCCCTGGACTGGTCCCAGAGATGCTGGAGGTGGCAGCCACTCACAACATCCCTTAGCATAGTTGGCGAAAGAAGATTTGATAGTAGATGTTAAATATGAAGCTTTTGTTGTTGAGTCAGGAGTTCTTGTGCTATATTGTCGTGGTTTAGGCCCATCAAGGGACAAAAGATCATGATTAGATTAAAATACCACACACATGAGAATTCCTAAAGGGTAGGGAAGGCTTAATTGCCAATTATGGTCCCAAACAAAACAGACCAGCCTACTCCACTTGGGGAAGAGAACAGAAAATACTTTAATCCACCACCAACTAAAGCATAACCATAAAACCCCAAAACAGAACAAACAGAAAACAACAGAGTGGTACAGTTATGAAGAGCACAACCAGCTATTTAAAACCACCTTCTCCCCACCCATCCCATCTTCCCAGGCTCAGAGCCCTGATCCCTGTGTCTTTTTCTCTTCCCCTGCTAAATGACTCATGGTGGCAGGGAATGGGGGTTTCAGTCAATCTGTTTCCAATGAGTTCTGCTGTTTGTCTCTCCTCGAGGCAGGTGGGCTCCTCAGTGGTCCTCCCTGCCCCAATGCGGGGTGCCTCACACAATCGGCAGCCCTGCATGGGCAGTTCCAATGTGCGTTCATCCCAAAGGCTGCAGCTCCTCTCTGCCTCTAGTGTGGGTCTGCTCTGTGGCCCGCAGGCTCTCCAGCACAGCCTGTGCAGTGGCTGCCTCCTCACACAGTCTCTCACCCATCCGGGCACACTCACTAGGAGCTGCTGGTGACTCTCAGGCCTGCCGTTGCCCGCCATGGGTTACAGGGGTACAGCTGTGTTCTCACCAGGAGTTGCCGGGGGGGAGTCTCTGGTCTGGCACTCCTCTGACTGTGGGATCCATGTGGTCACCTCCATCTTGTAAAGCTCTTACACCTTCTCCCAAGCACTTCAAATTCCTGTCCTTAAATAGTGATTGCAGATGTGCCAGATTGGCCCAGCCAGGCTGGAGGTGGGTCCAACAACTCTTTACCAGGTCTGCACTGCAGCTTTATCCCTCTGTTACCGAGCAAAAGCTGATCCTCACTAAACCATGACATATATGCATCTCAAAACTGATAAAACACTCCTCAGAAAAATATCTCTATATCCTTTTTCTATTTTATTGTCTACCACCACCATTAATAGACACAGAATTAAAGTCTGTTTATTCCAGTAACTACTTTTTAAAAAATGGGATGGTTCTCAAAACTTTGTAAGTCAAAAATGCTTTTTTTTCTTAAGTCTAAGAAAAGTGAAGGACATGCTTTATAAATGTAGGAGTCTAAGCCTTTACAGCTTTACAGGAGGTTCTTGTCCTCATTCTTTATACTAAGGATTTCAATGAAGTACCATTGATGACTTCATGTTCTAGACTGTTAATTCTTTCCCTGTTGTTATGCATGATTCTGCAATGTTAAGGGAATTCAGCAATACTATCATATAAAAATTAAACCTTAAACACACTAATGTAGGGATTTCTGAGGTTTACCTGCCTCCTACCTGAACTATGTTGCTGTGCTTAAATTCTAGAGAAAGAAAATAGGCAGTTTTATTTGGAACTAAGACCATATAATCTTTCTTTTTTTTTTTTTAAATAAAAGACCAGCTTGATTTATTTAATAGTATTGGGTTCCAGAGCTTCATTCATAGCCCCTAACCAACAGTGTGACTGTAAGCATGTCACTTAACCACCATGCCCTACTTTTACCATCTGTGAAGCACTTTGAAAAATCGTGGAAAACTGAATCATAGGTCTTTTCCATCTCTCGTTTCTGTTAGGTCATCCAGCTGTCTATCTGCCAGTAGAAGATTGTTTCCGACATCCACCAGTGTTTTTCCAGTCTGGATTCTGTCCTCCAAGTGACTGGGCCTCCACTGGTACCTTTGGGAGACAATTTTGCAGACTTCTAGACCTCATTGTCAGGAAATTCTTCTGACAGTCCGAAAAAAATGTGGTTTTTTTCTTAATTTAATATTATTCTCTTTATTCCCTTGCTTACAGTTTTAACACATACGCAGTTTATGCAGCACCTTAAAGATCTAGGTAGGATACAGACTCTCTGTAAGGAATCTAATACGTAGAGGGAAGGACAACATAGGCTGTTGAAACACAACACATAAAGTAAGCTACTAAGCTTACTAAGTAAGTTCCTCCTCTATGAGAAAGTAAGCTACTTGATTCTTCCTGAAAAGAAGTCTGCAGACTGCTCCAGTTTTAGGACAAAAGCAAGATAGAATATGGAATGGTAACACTGGAGTAATATGTTAGATGAAAGTGTTGGGATACTTATCAAGGGTGGTTATATAGGGAAAAAGAGAGAAGGGAACAAGTGTTAATTAATTTATTGAACGTGAATTATATAGTACTTCTTCTTTCTAGACATTTTTAAATTACCATGTTTCCTATAATTTGATTTGCATTTGAATCTCTGCTGATAATGTGAATTATTCTGAATTAATAGTAACCATAGTTGCATTTAAGGGTTTTCAGTTAGCATCTTTCTTGTCCAGATCTGATGTTGACTACCAGTGCAACCCAGGTACCCGAACATGTTGTGTTTTCTCAAACTATAATGGGCAGTTTCAGTTTAGTTTTTCTTCTGTATTGACTTGAAGTGTTGCTAAATTATTGTATTTTATATTTAAATCGTTAGTTTTTCTGGCATGCTAGAAATTGAGCAAAAAGATTTTCTTCAGGTGTTGAATCAGCCAGTATTGTGTTACAAGCTAGATCTAGATGAAAGCTGTCAAAATAACTAGGGTTTTTTTGTACAAAGTTTTTTCATTTTTCAGAACTATGAATTTATTTGGGCTCTGCATAACAGTAGTTAAACTGCTTTTAAAATGGCCATCTGGCAGACAACTGGTATGTAACATGATTTATTTGACACTGTGCTCTAGGAGGAAAAACTCAATATTCAGTACATTCAATTGATAAGAGTTAACAGGATATTTTGTAATGCAACAAATATCAAGTATGTATTTTAGAATAAAGAGAAATCTGATATGAGGACATGTTTTATAAAGTATTAAACTTTGAACGAAATCCATTTGTCTAGGATTTTCATTCCTGTATTTCATCTGCCAGTGGAAATGCTTAAATCCAGGAATGAAAACTGCATGTGTAGTCAGTCTCTTCAGAAAAGGGAATTACTTTTTTATTCTTCATCTCAACTTCATTTTTGTTATCTCACACTTACATATTCACATGTGTTGGTAAGTTCTGATGTAACTTTGGATTGGGACATATCAAACCTTCCAAAGTTTGTTTGTAGCCTCTCGGTACAGACAATTAAAACAATTCTGTAAACAAAATCACTCTTCTACATAGTTTGCTGATGAAAGTGTCTTATTGTCCTTGGTGGTAGTATATACTACTAGTCAGTCAATGTGGCATTTACACACACAGACAAAATAATCTCTATATAATCAATATACTTTCTTCATTTAAGAGGTCAGTGGGAGATGCCATGAAGTTTGACTGTTTATGAGGAAGGCAAACCTTTTAGAACAATTTCAAAAAGTCTGTTCTAAAGTCAAATAAATACATCTTTTACCCACAGGAAGTAAAGCCAGATGAAGTTACCAGATTTGCTCTTAGGACAGAAGTTAATTTTGAAAGTATCTGCAGAAAGGTAAGTCTTGTTGGTTTTAGTCTTCTTTTCCCCTACTTCTGTGAGTGTGAGAGCAGTCCTTAGGGAAAAAGTGCACGTGTACATGGGAGTACATGCATTTGCACAGTGTGTTCTGTGTAGACCTTGCTTCCTTTTCTAAGGAAATAATATCCGCTAGGACATATCTACAAAAATTGTATAGCTTTTTAGTGCAAGTGGCTTGATATCTGGTCTGGTAGACTAATCTCCAGTAACTGAAATAGAATACCAAGAAGCATAATAGTGGTTTTTCAGTCTTTAAAAAATTACTTTTTGTGTTTATATACTACATAATCATGGCTCAGTTAGTGTAAATAATACAAGCTTTCAACAACAGTTGGAAAAGGGCTCTAAATACTTCTAGATGCAGAGAGAAGTTTCCATATGTGAACAACACATGACAAATGTGAGCCTGAAATAAAGGTGGAATTTTTACAGACCTGCTGCTCATTAATTTCAGTGCAATGTTTCTCATGAAGCTCACTGATGGTACATCATTAAATATTAACTGTCTTAACTAGTGATTTGTTTAAGAGATTTGGACAAATAAGTGGGAAGGTGCTTGTTGAAATAAGCATTTGACATTGAGAGCACACAGGACAGTCTAAAAGACGCGTAGAAATAAGTACCATTTAAGGGATATGCTGCAGAAGTACCAATACATGACATAATATATTTTCCTCCACATTATCCTAAATTCCTATGGGTGGCCCACTGTCTGAAATGTTAAGTGTTTATAGTCCACAGGATAAGTTTTAGTGTAGAATTGGTCTATTTCCTTCTGTGATGGCATCAGTAGTCTGTAGTGTAACTATGCTGTTGCAAAGCACAGCTAGATCAGCAATTACCATAGTGTGTATCAGGATTTCCATGGTTCATGCGAGAGAAATCATAGGAATTTGGTATTTCTGGAGAAGAGTTTGGATGGAAGCATCTTATTGCTTTTCCTTGTCTTCATGATAGGAGTGAGAAAAGGTCACAGGTACAGACATAGAGCTAAAAAGCAACATTTTTAAAAATTTACTTGACCAAGATTTTCTAGTCTGAAGGTGAGCTGTCAGGTGAGCTGTGCAGAAGTGAAGATTTTGGTTGCTCAAGGACGTATGGAGAGGATTTTCATGGTTGGAGTAGGGATGCTAAATTGAAACAGTAAGATATTTTGTCACTCACAGTAGGAGATTCTTCTGCCAAGAATTCAAAGGCGTCAGGTTTATGCTGATTGCATAAAAGCACAGTAGCTCCAAAATAAAATAATTAATACTACTGTTTTAAACAAGTTTATAGCTGGAATTTTGTTTTGTAAGAGGACAATTATATTGCCAAGAATGCAGAAGGAAATTAGTTAATCTTAGTAGTTTATTTTGTCCCATTATTTCTGATGCATTTGTAGTTGAGACTGAGTGTGTATTCTCCATACTTACTTAAAATAGGCTTTCATTTAGCTGCAGTCCTTGAAAACAGATAATACAGGTATGTTCATTAAATTGTTTTGATTTTTAGAAATACCGTTATTTCTGTGACTTTATGCTTCTGGTCCAGTTCATCAGGACTACGAAAGTCTGTTAATCTTGCACTTTGGAGTGAATGGGTCTTGTGTTTCAAATCAAGATATACAGATTAATGCTGATGCATTTCAAACCCATAGAGGATTTTTAACCTCATTGCAGTAGAACATTGTGGTAGTTTGGCCCTGGCTGGATGCCAATTTGCCAGGCCTCACCATATTGAAAACCCAGCCATCGGCCTCTGTTCCAGGGAGACTTGATTCGTGTGGCTCACTTAATTGCAGCACATGTTTCACATTTGTGGGTGACCTGTGTAATGGCTTCCATGGTCAAGTCCACCCCTCGATCACGAGCCCATCTATATGTTGCATCTCTTCCCAGATGTCCTGGTGTTTCATGGGCCCATCGAGCTATAAATAGCTCACCTTTACGCTCCCAGTCTAGGTCTACCTGAGCTACTTCAATTTTGGCAGCTTTGTCTACCTATTGGTTGTTCCATTGTTCTTCAGTGGCACGGCTTTTGGGCACATCAGCATCTACATGAGGTACTTTCAGAGTCATGTTTTCCACCTGAGCAGCAATGTCTTGCCATAATGCAGCACCCAGATGGGTTTACCAGCCAGATGGGTTTACCCTTGCGCTGTCAGTTGGTCTTCTTCCATTGCTGTAGCCATCCCCATAGAGCATTAGCCACCATCCAGGAGTCAGTATAGAGTACTGGCCACTTCTCTCGTTCTGCAATCTTTAGAGCTAGTTGGATGGCTTTCACTTCAGCAAACTGACTTGACTCACCTTCTCCTTCAGTGGCCTCAACAACTCATCGTGTGGGACTCCACACAGCAGCTTTCCACTTACGATGATTTCCTACCACGCGGCAGGACCCATCAGTAAACAAAGCATAATGCCTCTCATCTTCTGATAGTTCATTATATGGTGGTGCCTCTTGGGCACAAGCTACTTCCTCAGGCAATGCTCCAAAATCTCTGCCTTCTGGCCAGTCCATGATCTCTTCCAGGATTCCTGGGCGATTAGATTTCCTCAGCCGAGATCGTTGTGTAATCAATGCCATGCACTTACTCCATGTAACGCTGGTTGCATGATGTATAGAAGGGGTTTTCCCTTTGAACGTCCAGTGTAACACAGGCAGACGTGGTGCCAAGAGGAGATGAGCTTCTGTGCCAATGACTTCTGAAGCAGCTCGAAGTCCCTCATATGCTACTAGTATTTCTTTTTCATTTGGGGTGTAGTGGGCTTCTGATCCTCGATAGCCTCAGCTCCAAAACCCTAATGGTCGACCTCGGGTTTCTCCAAATGTTTTCTACCAGAGGCTCCAGGTGAGACCATGCTCTCCAGCGGCAGTGTAGAGGATATTCTGCACATCTGATCCTGTACGGATGGGCCCAAGGGCGACTGCACGGGCTATTTCCTGTTTAATTTGTTGAAAAGCTTGTTGTTGCTCAAGGCCCCACTCAAAACAGTTCTTCTTTCTGGTTACTCTAAAAAGAGGGCTCACAAGCTGACTATAACCTGGCATATGCATCCTACAGAATCCCACAAGGCCCAGGAAAGCTCATGTTTCTTATTAGTTGGTTGAGACATAGTCGCTATTTTGTTCATAACATCCATAGGCATATGCCGACGCCCATCTTGCCATTTTATGCCCAAAAACTGGATCTCTTGTGCAGGTCCCTTTACTTTGTTTCTTTTTACAGCAAAACCACCTTTTAGGAGAATCTGTATTATTCTTTTCCCTTTCTCAAACACTTCTTCTGCCTTGTTGCCCCATACAATTATGTCATCAATGTACTGTAAATGTTCAGGGGCATCACCCATTTCCAGCACAGTTTGGATTAGACCATGACAAATAGTAGGACTATGTTTCCACCCCTGGGGCAATCGATTCCAGGTATATTGGACACCTCTCCATGTGAAGGCAAATTGTGGCTTGCACTCTGCTGCCAATGGAATTGAGAAAAATGCATTAGCAATGTCAATTGTAGCATACCACTTGGCTGCTTTTGACTCCAGTTCATACTGAAGCTCCAACATGTCTGGTACAGCAGCACTCAGTGATGGTGTCACTTCATTCAGGCCACAATAGTCTGCTGTTAGCCTCCACCCTCCATCAGATTTTTTCACAGGCCATATGGGACTATTAAATGGGGAATGAGTTTTGCTAATTACTCCTTGAGCCTCCAGTTGATGAATCAACTCATGGATGGGAGCCAGGGAATCTCGGTTCATGCAATATTGCCTCCGGTGCACCATCCTGGTAGCAATTGGTACCTGTTGCTCTTGAACTTGCAGCAATCCCACAACAAAAGGGTCTTCTGAGAGGCCCGGTAAACTAGAGAGTTGTTTGATTTTCTCTGTATCTACAGAGGCTATACCAAAAGCCCATCGATACCCCTTGGGGTCTTTGAAGTACCCTCTCCTGAGGTAATCTATGCCAAGAATACAAGGGGCCTCTGGACCAGTCACAATGGAATGTTTTTCCCATTCGTCCCCTGTTAAGCTCACTTCAGCCTCTAATACAGATAATTCTTCACATCCCCCTGTCACTCCAGAGATCCAGACAGAATCTGTGCCTCTATACCTTGATGGCATCAATGTACACTGTGCCCCTGTGTCTACTAAGGCTTTATACCTTTGTGGGTTTGATGTGCCAGGCCATCGAACCCACACAGTCCAGTAGATTCTGTCATCCCTTTCCTCCTCCTGGCTGGAGGCAGGGACCCTCTATCTGATCCTTGCAATTTTAGACCTGAAGGCTCCTTATTGGCGTCGAAGGAAGTGGTTGCAGTTCTTCTATGTCTTGGAGATTGTTGATTGTCCTCTTTTGTTCTGGCAGCTACCATGCTGACAGTCTTCTTGAGTGGTCCTTTTCCAACAGCTGTCTTCCCGCTTAGTTCACATACACGCGCTTCCAGCTTAAAAGTGGGTTCACCATCCCACTTCCTCATATCCTCTCCTTGGCCACGCAAAAAAAGCCAGGTTCGTTTCGTGGTGTACTCCTGCATCTGGGACTTCCTTTTGCGCTGGTCAGGACAGTGGATGACCGAATTCTTGAGGCAGTTCTGACAGTCAGGCCATCATCCCACACTGATGAGGAGGTGCAGAGGCTCTCTTCGTAGTTCTGTAACCAAGAAGATACCCTCTCCACTGTTGGTATATCCATGTCTGGATGATACATCATTGCCAAGATATTAGAATATGTAACTGGGGCACTCTGAATCACTTTTTTCAACATGGCCCATGTACACTGGACATTGTCTGGATCTGTGGAGGCCTCAGCATTATCTAGATCACCGTAGATGACTTCCAACACAGCTAATTCCCTTAGGTATTGGATGCCTTCATCAGCTCTAGTCCACTTTCCTCGGGCATTTACAAGGTCTTCCTTGAATGGGTATCTTGCCCTTACACTTGAGAGGAGCCGTTTCCAGAGACTACAAATTGAGATCTTCTTTCCAATGCCTCTATCAATTCCCCGGTCCCTAGCAAGAGATCCCAGTTGTTGGGCTTCTCTACCTTCCAATTGCTGACTGTCAGCCCCTTTATCCCAACATCGGAGCAGCCAGGCACCAATCCGCTCACCTGGCTGGCGACTGTAATCTTTTTGCATATCTCTAAGTTCTGATGAGGTGAGGGACCAAGTCGTTTCCATTTCCTTTTCGATTTCTTTCACTCCTTCTCCTGATCTCTTTACCAAAGGACCAGCTTCTTCTTCTAACCTTTCCTCTTCCTCCTCTTCTGCCCTTACTAATCGATGATATGGACTTGACCTCCTTATCCACTGCTTCTTTTTCACTACTGGGGCAACCACTGTGGTTGTTGTTTGGTTCCCTGACTCAACCATGGTAGTCTTAGGTATAGTTTGAATTTCCACCTCGGCCATAGTTCTCTGAGAGGACTGGACTGCGACTGACTCAACCATGTTGGTCTCAGGTACCGTTTGAGTTTCCACTTCAATCATAGTTCTCTGAGAGGACTGGAATGCAGCTCGGTAGGCAGAGGCTAGGCCCCAGTATAGTGCCTGAACCTGATGGGCCTCATTGGGGTAGGTAAGACACCCTTCTATCAGGTGGCATGCCACCCAGGGACTGGCCGCTTCAGGGGGCATTTTAACACGTTTCCGTCCCAAATTTGTCCTCTCTGATACCCAACTGAGTCCTGATTCCACAAAATATGTAATATACCAGCCATGTTAATTAGTAATACTAAAACTCTCATATAAGGGTGACTAAGGACCTGGGAAGTCTGTATAACAAAATTGTCTAGATCAGTCCGAGCTGAGGGGAAAGAGGTGCTTTGCCCCACAACCTCCACAAGATAGCTCCCACAGCACAGTAAATTCATCAGTAACAGAATGACACTTGCTATTATTTGGGCCATCATGTTCCCAGGCCCTTTCATCCTTTTCACAAAATCATATAGCCAGCTTAGCAAAGCTATTAAGGTTAAAGCACAGCACAGAGTCAGTGTTAGTAGCATCATGTTCCCAAACATTACAAAGTGTAAGATAAGCTGCATAGCAGCAAGGCTCCGTGACCAGCACAGGAACTTTACACTCATTGGCTTACTGTAATTGCAATGCAGTTAATGTAAAACTGCGATTATCTCGCATCATATTGGACGCCAAAAGGGCTGTGGTAGTTTGAGCCTGGCTGGATGTCAGGTGCCCACCACACCGCTTTATCCCGCACCTCCTCAGCAAGCCAGGGAAGGGGAGAAAAATAAGATGGGAGTCTTGGGTTGAGATAAAAGCAGTTTAATAAAGAAACAGCAAAGCTGTGTGTGCAGGAAGCAAAGCAAAAGCAGATAAAGCTGTTACTCTCTACTTCCCATCAGCAGCGATGTCCGGCCACCTCCCGAGAAGCAGGGCTGCAGTACGCGTAGTGGTTGCTTTGGGAAGGCCAGAAAGGAATCTTGCCCTCCCTTCCTGCTCCTCTCCCCCAGTTTATATTCCTGAGCTGACGTCATATGGTATGGAATATCTCCTTGGTGAGCCTGGGTCAGCTGTCCTGGCCATGGTCCCTCCCAAGATTATGCCCACCCACAGCTATTGGTGAAGGTGGGGGAAGGAATGCTGGAGGGACAGCCCTGATGCTGTGCGAGCAGTAGCCATAATATTTATACCATCAGTAAGCACAGCACTGCAGGATCTGCTGTGGAAAATCACTACCATCCCAGACCCACTACAGACATGTACAACTAATTGTTACAGCACTGTTGAAAAGTGATGGCTAAGTTGTGATAACTTTATTGATTGCTATTGCTTGGTCACAGCATAACCTCAACTAAAGATATTCCTTCTGTGCTTTAACAAAAGTTATTTTTTCAGTATATTATTTCTTCTTTTCCCACAGTTCATCATTAAACATACAATTAAAAAAAGCATTGATTTTCTAGCCCTATTCAGTAGGTCACATGAACTGCAGAACACACTGTTTACCTTTTCATTAACTTGAGTTTCAAAGTATTTGAAGGAAAACATCCTGTGGCTGTTTTCATTTTCAGAATAGGTTTGTTTTCATTGATAAAGGCCAGTCTGCTTTTAATTCACTGTGGAATGCTGAATATTAGCTTTGCATAGTGGATGGACATGTAGTCAAGATATTTGTTTAATTCCTTCTGCCCATGGAGATTTTATGTTCCATTACTATGTTTCTCTATATATTTTTCAGAATAAGATAAGCATATTTTTGTATTTAAAAAGGGTTTGCATAGATTTCAGTCAAGTACAAAAAAATGATGCTAAGTGTTTAACAAGTGGCACTCTTAACTTGAGTTATTATAATTTAGCTGTCAATATTGCTACAGTAATGATTGCTAGTAAGAAAATCAGATTTATGATAGTTGCAGAGTGAGTTGGCAAGAGTCATCAGCCTTCTTCCTTCTCTAATGTAGAAAAATGTTACGAGGCTTACCATGTTACTGTAAGACAAGAAGGAATAGATGAACAGTTCTTTCTCCATCTCTGCTGAAATATTTTGAAACTATTTTAGTAGAGCTGCAGCTGGCATTGTGGGTATTGAAACACGAATCTGAAATGAATGTTGCCATGCAACTTTACACTTTATATTGTTGATTCTTTCTTACAGCTGTTGAAAAATGAAAGTAGTGTTTACTAGGTTTTTGACTGTTCTTGTGTACTTTCTGTACACAGCTGTCCACTTTCTGCAACAATTATACTTGCCAACTAGTAATAAAATTAGGAAACATGTGGCAGATGTGTTGTCTTATGTTTTCGAAATTCATATTTCCATTTGTGATTGGTATTTTGAAGTTTCCCTGCCGCATTTGTACCTAAACTTTTACTGGAGGCTTTTTCATTGTAAGTGTGCTCCAGCACACCAAAACAAACCAGAAGCTAATCCTAAAAATGTTCATTATGAGCAGGAAATTTACCTGGCAACTGACAGAGGTCTTAACTCTTCAAGTTCTTGTTAACATAGGTGTAAGATAACTTACATTAAGATAAGCAGGCTAGATATTAATTAATGATTAATGAATATTAATACTTTTCCAGTATTAAAAGAATTATATATATCACTTGTGCTGCTTCTTCAAGAAAAGAGATATTGGTCTGCCTGTGAACATCTTCTTCATGGCCACACTTTGTTTTGCTGCCTTTGCACTAGTGCTGCCAAGTATTGACTGTAGCATCTCAGGTGGATAGATGGAGGCAGTGCAGTGGATGTGGTTTATCTGAATTTTAGTAAAGCATTTGATACCATCGCCCACAACATCCTGGCAGCAAAACTAAAACTGTGGGCTGGATGATCAGATAATGAGATGGATTGTTAACTGGTTGAAAGTACCTGGACATACTTGGACAAGTCCCTGTGTGACCTACTCTAGGTGGTCCTACTCTGGCAGGGGGATTGAACTAGATGATTTCTCGAGGTCCTTTCCAATCCTTAAGATTCTGTGATTCAGTGATTTAGTTTTTCTTCCAGGAAGTCTTTAGTATATAGGACACGAGGAAAAAAAAAAAAAACCCACAGTATTTTAAACAGTAAGAATGACAGAATTCTGTTCCGGCATAATGGAACATTTTGCTACAAGCAATGATCCAGAGCGACATCTTGCCTTAAGTCAAAATAGTTCTAATTTTTTGTAAAAGACAAAATTTGTGTGCTTCAAAATTCAGCAACTTTCAGATTTTTTAGAGGGGTAGAAATTGAAACTGATACTACAAAGAACCATTGTATTTTCTTTTGAGTGAAGGATAGAGTACCAGTACACATTCTTGTCAGTGCTTGAATTAATCACATGCTTCTAACTTGCAAAAATGCCAACAAACATCCACAGATGCTAGGTACATGCTCTACTATTTGCTTCCAGCCACAGTCTTCGCAAAGTTTTGGTAGTGTAGTTTTCCTTTTTTTTGCACTGATCTCTAATCTGTGATTCTTGTGAAAGGCACTACCTTTTCCTATGAAGTCCAATACTTTCACATTTTATCCAGTCCTGTTGTGTTTGAGTCATGTAGATGCTTGTCTGCAAAGAAGAAAATTTTTAGTATATTGTACACTTCAAACTTTGTTGGGGCAATGCCACATTCCTCTGAGTCTCAAGATTACTGAAAAGCTTACCACAATTTCTAAGCATGTTGAGAAATTTCTTCTACAGCAGAAATGTAAGCCTTAGAAGGTGGGGTTTTTTTGTTTGTTTTGGTTTTTGGGGTGGTTTTTTTTTGGCTAATGTAAGGCCTGGTGAGTTTATTTTGAATTGTTTCATGTTCAAGAGCCAGCTTTTTTTGAATTTAAAAGGAATTTGAAGCCTTTAGAAACAGGATCTTAGACAGTTCATGCATGGCCATAGAGAGATGTGCCAGGATTTGACTGAGTAACCTGGTGTACAGTACAATTTTATTCATTAAAAGTCTTAAGCTGCCTAATGAAGACAGCTTAACATCATGGGATGGTATTGCTGCTCTCTAGATTCAGGTCCAGGTAATTTTAACAGATACCTATAAGTTGTTATGCTACCGTTAAAGTTCTATAGATTATTTCAGGCTTTAGTGAACTTAATATCTCACTTGAAAGAATTTTTTCCCCGTGTTTCAGTGGAACTTTTTGTGTTCCAGCTTATGTCCATTACCGCTAGTCCTGTCACTGGACATTACAGAAAAAAGTGTTGCCCCATCCTCCTGACATCCCCTCCTTGGGTACTTGTAAATGTTGATGAAGTCCTCCGTTGGTCTTCTCTTTTCGAGGCTAAGCAGCCCCAGGTCTCACAGCTTTTCTGTGTAAGAAAGATGCTCCAGTCCCCAGATCATCGTGGTAGCCCTCCACTGGACTATCTCCTGAATTTCTCTGTCCCTCTTTAGCTGGGGAGCCCAGAACTGGACACAGTACTCCAGATGACAAGTACTCCAAGGCAGAGTAGAGGAGGAGGAGAACCTCCCTTGACCTGCTGGCCACACTCTTCTTGATGCATCCCAGGATGCCATTGGCCTTCTTGCCCATGAGGGCACATCAATGACTCATGATTAGATTATTATCAACCAGCACTCCCAGGTCTCTCTCTGCAGAGCTGCTCTCCAGCAAGTCAATCCCCAGCCTGTACTGGTGTATGGGGTTGTTCCTACCCAGGTGCAGGACTCTGCACTTGCCCTTGTTGAACCTCATGAGGTTCCTCTCTACCCAACTCCCAAGCCAGTCAAGATCCTGCTGAATGTCAGCACAGCCGTCTGGAGAATTGGCCAGTCCTCCCAGTTTGGTGTCATCAGCGAACTTGCTGGGGGTACACTCTGTCCCTCTGTCGAGGTGTTTGATGAAGATGTTGAACAAGACTGGCCCCAGAACCAATCCCGGTGGAACTCCACTGGCCACAGGCCTCCAACTCGATTCAGTGTCATTGATCACCACCCTCTGGGCTCTGTCATTCAGTCAACTCTCGATCCGCCTCACCGTCCACTCATCCAAACCACATTGCTTGAGCTTTCCGATGAAGATGTAATGGGAGACAGTGTCAAGGTAGACAGCATGCATATGCATGACATTTATTGTAATGAATATGCTTATTTATTAGAGGAATTTTAAACTTCATAGTGCTAGTAAGTATTTGGCAGGTTTTTAAGTGTTTGACAGGAAGGAAAGGAAGATGTGATATCTGAATTGAATCGAACTTTTGATTAAACACATCTGCATCAAGGAGGAACATTCATATCTTTATTTTCTAGATTTCAGAAATATAAATGTCTCTGTTTTAGCTGACAATGCTGAGTGTATTCTTGTGATCCTTGCCTTAATTTATTTTAAAGATGTACTTTCTAGTGGAAAATATATAAAAAGAAAACCTCCGTATTCTCTCTGGATTTAATCTGAGGACATTCAATAATCATAAAAGAGCCTGATGCAAAGTCTCTTGCAGCTTTATAAACTTCATTTAAAATAGGAATGAAGTTAAGACTTTATTAACTTCAAAGAGTTAGGATCAAGCACAGAATAGTTGTTGTCTTTCATGTGGACTTTGGGGGATTTTTTACACAACCTGCCTCCACCCTTTCTAACCCCCCCCCCCCCCCAAAGACATTCTGCACACTACAAAGACATTCTGATTAGAGTAAATGTTATTATTGATATAAAACTTATGTTTCTCCTGTTACTGCCTTTAATAGCAGCATAACTAGGTAATTACTTACAAGGATTTTTAGCATTCTTTTCTTATGAAAATATTTTGTTTGTAATCTGTAAACCATAGGGAGAGGACTACTGTATGAGTCAGTCTTTTGTGTAATACTGATGTGATAGTCCATCAGCTTTGTGTAATACGCTTATCGTTACTTCTCTGTATGTTGCTGTTTTGTGGTTTGATTTTTGGCAGTGTGTGGGCAAATGGCTGGTTTTTTTCAGGGACCCATGAAAAGCTTCATTCTCTTTTTGTATCTGAGGTCTGGTTACACACTTCTTAAATTAGAAGTCATGTGTAGGTAATCAGAGTGTAATTACAAGGAGGATATGAGATAATTAAATAGTTTAATGATCACTTACTACAACCTCAGTCTCGTTCCCCTCTCTCAATTTTTTTGAGGTATCAGTTATTAGAAACATTATTGTCAACCTACCTACGTGTTTAAATGTTATATCCCTTATTTCAATGTTGAATTCAAAGTATTTTTTTGCATATCAGATAACAAATATACTTTTCTTTATGTTATAGTTGCATCTGTCAGCATCTTATGTTTTTAGGAGTGTACTGCACTGATTTAGTAGCACAATTTCCTGTAACACTGGATAAAATAATTGGTTTGATGCTGATAATCAGTGTTACAGAGTTGAATTCTTTTTGTCCTGAGTATTTTTACTCAGTTTGAATGGAAGTTACACTGAATCTATGAAGCCCCTGTTTCCTGAGAATTTTCCATGTCATACACCAGATGTTAACATTAAACAAGAATTCCTGTGGTCTTCCTAAGACTACTGATGAAGAATTTTGCATTCTATGATGAATATCACATTTAGGCGTAAATGCTTTCTTTGTGTGACTGGTTTTTGTTTTCTTTTCCTGAAGGTTCCTCATCTTCCAAATTTGATCAGTTGAACTACAAGCTGTTTAGCATGTCTTTTATGTATACATCACTGTATTTTAGAACCTGAAGTCCATTGCTATGGCTACAACTGAAGTTTTATGTTGGTATAAAACTAAGTCTGTCAACTTTTGCAAAATCTTTCTCTACTCTTTTCCTACCTACTTCACCACTCAATTGTCCATCTGTCTACTAGCCTTGTCATTATCAGTCCCTTCCCAGGCTTCCAATGAGAACATTCAGGCTCTTGTCTGTGCTGTATTCTGTTTGTTGTCCTTTGGTAGCCACTCCTTACCTCCATGCACACTCTTACCCTTACTTACTTTGGGCCAGTTTGTAGATATCTTCTCCATTAGCCACTTTGTATTCAAACCAGGCTGCCACACTTATGCCTCAGTAAGGTCACAGTCTGAGAGCAAGGAGATAGACTAGACTAAAGTTACCATTTTCTTCAACAGCAGAGTAAGAATTACAGTGATCTCAGTTTAATTACAGATTGGATTTTGTCCATTCTTTCTGGAAACAATCTTTTTAAAGTTCAGTATTGAAATAAACTGCAAGTAACTTTGGCAGTTACAGAGATACTATGTTTATCTTTGACATATAAAGTTTGTGTCCCTGTCAAATTTTAAGTTACTGGTCCAGTGACCTTTCTACCACTCATTTGCATTCCTGTGAAGCTCTGTTACTTAATTTTGTTGCTGGCTGAACTGATTGTTTAAGATCATTAAAGTGTATTCCTGTCTGTAGTCAAGGCTCAGTCTCAGAAGTGATGTGATTGCTTTTGATTTGACTGTGCTAATTTCACTCACTTGGTATGTCAGACCAAAATGTGGGCAGATATATTGTTGTCAGTAAAGGTCAGAGTGAGTCAATTTACATTTTTGTAAGTGATATTTGACTTGAATTATCTAGGTAATTTGGACACAGTAAACACATTTGCAAGAGTACAAATGGACAAAAACACGGGTGGAGAAGAGCAGATTTTTTAAGCTCAGGTATGCTAGTGGTAGTGATGTTCTGATGCATGGTGTTTCACATGCACATGGCTATATTTTTTTTCAGTCCCAAAAAGATTTGTATCTCATGAAAGACAAACAACTCTCAACTTTCATTCCTATTTTAAATGAATGTTTAAGTGATGACTATAAATATCTTACTGGATATGAGCTGTCATGGAAACAATGGAGAAAAATGTTAGAAGTAGTCTTTGTTTTATGCTTTCTTGACAAAAATGCAGGGGAAAATTGTACCATAACAAGAGGTTCCCAAGGTACAGTAGTTGGTTTGGCTTTGTTTTTGTTTTCCATTTTTAGTAAAGGATGGCCAAATTATAGATGTCTAGAATCTGCTTGGTATTCTTCTCCAAAATATTGTTCAGACTTGCA